>NC_084578.2:5852500-5932500 GCF_033978685.3 Nerophis lumbriciformis
GTTTCTGGCACTGCTCAGGTGTTATGAGAGCCCAGGTTGCTCTGATAGTGGCCTTCAACTCTTCTGCGTTTTTGGGTCTGGCATTCTGCATCTTCCTTTTCACAATACCCCACAGATTTTCTATGGGGCTAAGGTCAGGGGAGTTGGCGGGCCAATTTCGAACAGAAATACCATGGTCCGTAAACCAGGCACGGGTAGATTTTGCGCTGTGTGCAGGCGCCAAGTCCTGTTGGAACTTGAAATCTCCATCTCCATAGAGCAGGTCAGCAGCAGGAAGCATGAAGTGCTCTAAAACTTGCTGGTAGACGGCTGCGTTGACCCTGGATCTCAGGAAACAGAGTGGACCGACACCAGCAGATGACATGGCACCCCAAACCATCACTGATGGTGGAAACTTTACACTAGACTTCAGGCAACGTGGATCCTGTGCCTCTCCTGTCTTCCTCCAGACTCTGGGACCTCGATTTCCAAAGGAAATGCAAAATTTGCTTTCATCAGAAAACATGACTTTGGACCACTCAGCAGCAGTCCAGCTCTTTTTTTCCTTAGCCCAGGTGAGACGCTTTGCGCGCTGTTTCTTGGTCAACAGTGGCTTGACACGAGGTATGCGGCAGTTGAAACCCATGTCTTTCAAGCGTCTCTTGGTGGTGGATCTTGAAGCACTGACTCCAGCAGCTGTCCACTCCTTCTGAATCTCCCCCACATTTTTGAATGGGTTTTTTTTCACAATCTTGACCAGGGCGCGGTGATCCCTATCGCTTGTACACTTTTTCTGACCACAGTTTTTCCTTCCCTTTGCCTCTCCATTAATGTGTTTGGACACAGATCTCTGAGAACAGCCAGCCTCTTCAGCAATAACCTTTTGTGTCTTTCCCTCCTTGTGCAATGTGTCGATGGTTGCCTTTTGGACAGCTGTCAAATCTGAAGTCTTCCCCATGTTTGTGTAGGCTTCAGAACTGGACTGAGAGACCATTTAAAGCCCTTTGCAGGTGTTTTGAGTTAATCAGCTGATTAGTTTGTGGCACCAGGTGTCTTCAAAATTTAACCCTTACACAATATTCTAATTTTGTGACACACGGAATTTTGGATTTTCATTTGTTGCCACTTCAAATCATCAAAATTAAATGAAATAAACATTTGAATGCATCAGTCTGTGTGCAATGAATAAATATAATGTACAAGTTACACCTTTTGAATGCAATTACTGAAATAAATCAAGTGTGAGAGTCTAGTCCATAGTGGATCTAACATAATAGTGAGAGTGCAGGCCATAGTGGATCTAACATAATAGTGAGAGTCCAGTCCATAGTGGATCTAACATAATATTGTGAGAGTCCAGTCCATAGTGGATCTAACATAATAGTGAGAGTCCAGTCCATAGTGGATCTAACATAATAGTGAGAGTCCAGTCCATAGTGGATCTAACATAATAGTGTGAGAGTCCAGTCCATAGTGGATCTAACATAATAGTGAGAGTCCAGTCCATAGTGGATCTAACATAATAGTGAGAGTCCAGTCCATAGTGGATCCAACATAATAGTGAGAGTCCAGTCCATAGTGGATCTAACATAATAGTGAGAGTCCAGTCCATAGTGGATCTAACATAATAGTGAGAGTCCAGTCCATAGTGGATCCAACATAATAGTGAGAGTCCAGTCCATAGTGGATCTAACATAATAGTGAGAGTCCAGTCCATAGTGGATCTAACATAATAGTGAGATTTCAGTCCATAGTGGATCTAACATAATAGTGAGAGTCCAGTCCATAGTGGATCTAACATAATAGTGTGAGAGTCTAGTCCATAGTGGATATAACATAATAGTGAGAGTCCAGTCCATAGTGGATCTAACATAATAGTGAGAGTCCAGTCCATAGTGGATCCAACATAATATTGAGAGTCCAGTCCATAGTGGATCTAACATAATAGTGTGAGAGTCCAGTCCATAGTGGATCTAACATACTATTGTGAGAGTCCAGTCCATTGTGGATCTAACATAATAGTGAGAGTCCAGTCCATAGTGGATCTAACATAATAGTGAGAGTCCAGTCCATAGTGGATCTAACATAATAGTGAGATTTCAGTCCATAGTGGATCTAACATAATAGTGAGAGTCCAGTCCATAGTGGATCTAACATAATAGTGTGAGAGTCTAGTCCATAGTGGATATAACATAATAGTGAGAGTCCAGTCCATAGTGGATCTAACATAATAGTGTGTGAGTCCAGTCCATTGTGGATCTAACATAATAGTGAGAGTCCAGTCCATAGTGGATCCAACATAATATTGAGAGTCCAGTCCATAGTGGATCTAACATAATAGTGTGAGAGTCCAGTCCATAGTGGATCTAACATACTATTGTGAGAGTCCAGTCCATAGTGGATCTAACATAATAGTGAGAGTTTTTCAAAATATTCTAATTTACTGGCTTTTACCTGTATTTTCACTGATGCTACCACTAGAAATAACCAAGCAAAATGCAAAACCAACATCTATCTGAAACCTGCTTTTTACTTTAAATACTGTATGATTTTCATTTTTTCCTCCCCCTCACCGGTCAGATTGAGTGAACATTTATATTGCAGACCTGCTCCAGTTTCAGAAGGAACAATTTCCGTCCCTTTGAACAGCCAATCTGCAGGTTAATTACTGACTGAACCGCTCGTTTGGATACAGCCAAGAGTGCACAAAAGCCAGAGTGTGCGTAATTGCTTGTAGACAAAAGGGGGTAGTGACAGCGGCTCACAGCGCGCATCCAATATTTATCAACATTCTACTGCAGCTGTCTCTTTAAACACACATATTCCAACGATATTGACCCAGGCTTTTCATACTTACTCTAGCAGGACACCGACACACGTTCCATCTAAGCTGCATTATGGTACTGAACATCTGACATACTGGCATACTTGCCAACCTTGAGACCTCCAATTTCGGGGGGTGGGTAAAAGAAATACTTGAATTTCAGTGTTCATTTATTTACACATATACACACACATAACACTCATCTACTCATTGTTGAGTTAAGGGTTGAATTGTCCATCCTTGTTCTATTCTCTGTCACTATCTTTCTAACCATGTTGAACACCCTCTCTGATGATGCATTGCTGTGTGGCACGCACAAAAGTGCTTTCATCAAATGCACTAGATGGCAGTATTGTCCTGTTTAAGAGTGTCACAACATTGCTGTTTACGGCAGACACGGACTGCTTTACTGTTGACGTTCTTTATATTGTGGGAAAGCGGACTCGGGTCCGCATGGAGCATTCATCATGCATCCGCCTGAATTTCGGGAGATTTTCGGGAGAAAATTTGTCCCGGGAGGTTTTCGGGAGAGGCGCTGAATTTCGGGAGTCCCCCGGAAAATCCAGGAGGGTTGGCAAGTATGCATACTGGAGACCTGCATATCTTAAAGGGGAACTGCACTCATTTCTGCATGGTGCCTATCATTCACAATCCCGTATTATTATTTTCTAAAGTGCATTCTAACTCATGAAGAAATGCTAGCAAAAGTCAGCAAACAATGGAGCTGATGGTAGTCGCTCTATTCAGCCTCTAGAGCAGTGGTTCTTAACCTTGTTGGAGGTACTGAACCCCACCAGTTTCATATGCACATTCACCATACTTGCCAACCTTGAGACCTCCGATTTCGGGAGGGGGGGGCGTGGTTGGGGGCGTGGTTAAGAGGGGAGGAGTATATTTACAGCTATAATTCACTAAGTCAAGTATTTCATATTATATATATATATATATATATATATATATATATATATATATATATATATATATATATATATATATATATATATATATATATATATGTCTTAATAAGGTTATCCAAAAAATAGTGCTCGATACCGTAGTAGAGCGCAATATATGTATGTGTGGGAAAAAAAATCACAAGACTACTTCACCCTCACCTATGAACCCACGCCAGGAAACCAACCAAAAAAGAACAGAAAACGAAACAACATCATCTGGTACAACCCCCCCATACAGCAAAAACGTCTCAACTAACATTGGCCACAAATTCCTCACTCTGATTGACAAACACTTTCCCAAAGGCAACAGCCTAAGAAAAGTATTCAACAAGAACAACATTAAATTGAGCTACAGCTGTATGAACAATATACGACAAATTATCTCAAACCACAACAAAACAATTGCAAATGAGCCGTCGGCCCCCAGACAGAGCGACCCCAAAACCAACAAAGGCTGCAAATGCCGCAAGAAACCTGATTGCCCTCTCAACGGGGGGTGCTTACAAACATCAGTTGTCTACCAATCTAAGGTAACACGCAAGGACATTAACACATCCGACACATATGTAGGATTAACCGAGGGAGAGTTTAAAACCAGATGGAACAATCACAAGGCTTCTTTCAGGAACCAAAACCTGAGGAATACCACAGAACTCAGCAAACACATTTGGGACCTCAAAGACAATAATGTTGAATATTCAATAACATGGCAAATTCTTGCATCCAGCACACCTTACAATAGTGGTAATAAAAGATGCAACCTATGCTTGAAAGAGAAACTGTTTATTATTTACCGTCCAGACCTGTCATCCCTCAACAAGCGCAGCGAAATTGTATCAGCATGCCGCCACAGACGGAAACACCTCCTAGGTAACACATGAGCCAATCACCACGCCCCTACACCAGCCTGTACCCACCCACTCTGTGCCCTATATAAACCATGGTATGTGAATGCTCCCATTAAAATCTCCTGATGATTGAGGGAACCCCCTCATGAAACAGGCCTGTAGAGATGAAGTAGTCTTGTGATTTTTTTCCCCACACATACATATATATATATATATATATATATATATATATATATATATATATATATATATATATATATATATATATATATATATATATATATATATATATATATATACACATATATATATATATATATATATATATATATAAAAAATAAATACTTGAATTTCAGTGTTCATTTATTTACACATATACACACAGATAACACTCATCTACTCATTGTTGAGTTAAAGGTTGAATTGTCCATCCTTGTTCTATTCTCTGTAACTATTTTTCTAACCATGCTGATGATGCATTGATGTGTGGCACGCACAAAAGTGCTTTCATCAAATGCACTAGATGGCAGTATTGTCCTGTTTAAGAGTGTCACAACATTGCTGTTTACGGCAGACGAACTGCTTTACGGTAGACGTGACTGCTGTTGTTGTGTGTTGTTGCCACGCTGGGAGGACGGTAATGAAACTGCCTAACAATAAACCCACATAAGAAACCAAGAACTCGCCCTCGATCATTCTACAGTTATAACGTGATTGGGCAGGCACGCTGTTTATTTTGTGGGAAAGCGGACTCAGGTCCGCATGGACCTGAGTCCGCTTGAATTTCGGGAGATTTTCGGGAGAAAATTTGTCCCGGGAGGTTTTCGGGAGAGGTGCTGAATTTCGGGAGTCTCCCGGAAAATCCGGGAGGGTTGGCAACTGTGGCATTCACCGAACCCTTCTTTAGTGAAAAACATATATATTTGTTCTTAATCTAATCTTAATTTATAAATATTAATCATGAAATGATATTATATTACGAAATACTAAAAAAGATATATTTTACAAACAGAAAGTTACAGGAATGTACACATGATCCCATGTTTACATCTCATTGTGCAACATGCGAATGTTTTAGTGCAGGGGTCGGCAACCCGCGGCTCCAGAGCCGCATGTGGCTCTTTGATCATTCTGATGCGGCTCAGCAGCTCACTTGCTGAACCCCCCCAATTTTCCCGTGAGACTTCCGGATTTCAGTGCCTCTCGCAGAAAACTCCCGGGATTAATATTCACCGATTTTCACCCTTACAGCTATAATAAGGGCGTGCTATGATGGTACAACATTTGGCGCCTTCTACAATCTGTATTAACAGCGTGCCAGCCCTACATTTGTTATATAATATCCATCTTCTGCTTGCACAGGTACGTGAGAGCAAGGCATACTTAGTCAACAGCCACACAGGTTACACTGACGGTGACCATATAAAACAACTTTAACACTCTTACTAATAATGCGCCACACTTTGAACCCAAACCAAACAAGAATGACAAACACATTTCGGGAGAACATCTGCACCTTAACACAACATAAACACAACAGAACAAACACCCAGAATCCCATGCAGCCCTGACTCTTCCGGGCTACATTATACACCCCTGCTACTACTATTATGTTGGATCCACTATGGACTGGACTCTCACAATATTATGTCAGACCCACTCGACACCCATTGCTTTCGGTCTCCCCTAGAGGGGGGGGGGTTACCCACATATGCGGTCCTCTCCAAGGTTTCTCATAGTCATTCACATCGACGTCCCACTGGGGTGAGTTTTTCCTTGCCCGTATGTGGGCTTTGTACCGAGGATGTCGTTGTGGCTTGTGCAGCCCTTTGAGACACTTGTGATTTAGGGCTATATAAATAAAGATTGATTGATTGATTGATACCACCAAACCCCGCCCCCACCCCAAGCCTGCTCCCTCACACATCAACCCCCACCCCCCTCTCTCTCTGTGCGTCGGTTGAGGTGGGCGGGGTGTATAATGTATCCCGGAAGAGTTAGGGCTGCATGGGATTCTGGGTATTTGTCCTGTTGTGTTTATGTTGTGTTAAGGTGCAGATGTTCTCCCGAAATGTGTTTGTCATTCTTGTTTGGTTTTGGTTCAAAGTGTGGCGCTTTAATAGTGAGAGTGTTAAAGTTGTTTTATGCATGAATAAAACCTGATGTATGCGAACATGTGGAATCTGCTTTAAAACAATTCATGCATTTTTTCCGTCATACCACGTGGGGTGAAGTGTCGAAGGTGTTGGATGTGGGGGAGGGGGGGTTGGATTTGTGTATGTGTGGCATGTGTTTTCCCTGGAAGCATATACGTGTGTGTACAAGTCTGCAGAGTGTGTCTGTTCCGCGACCTTGGTGCGGTCGCAAACGCGATAACGCAGCCAGTTAGTCCGACAAACGTCAACAACAGGTGTACGTCTCTCCTCGAGATAAATCTCGAAGCAAAGGCCTTGCCACGTCGCTTGCAGCCGGAGAAAGACAATCCGGATTTTAAGGTTCGTGTTTGAACGAGCAAACACATTTGAACTTTTCACTCTAGTTGTCTCTTTCTGCTCCCCGAATTCATCCAGCCTCACCATGCAGAGCAGACGGCGTCTCCAAGATGTTGTCCAGTTTGGGATTAAGTCCAAAAAAATCACACAAAAAAAAATCTGTCCACTTCCTCCAATCATTTGTGGCAGATTTGGGGTACTTTGAACCGCTGGCTGCATCTTCCAATTAGTCCAATCAGTTATCATAATTCCGAATAGGTAGATATATTCGACATCCTCGACTGTAAGGGTTGCCAGGCGGCCGCCGAACCCGAGATCTTGTCAATTTCGTTGAGAGGCCAGTTGATCGATTCCGTTGTTTGGATTTTGAAAAGCTGGTACAAAACGAGGCGACAAAAGCCAAGACAAAACAAAGAAGCTTGCAGGAGAGATAAGGAAGCGGGGGGGGGGGAAGGGAACGTGTCTGCCTTCGATGAGTGCCAGAGAGAAAGAGCAGTCCGACAAATGTCAACAACAGGTGTACGTCTCTCCTCGAGATAAATCTCGAAGAAACAGCCTTGCCACGTCGCTTGCAGCCGGAGAAAGACAATCCGGATTATAAGGTTCGTGTTTGAACGAGCAAACACATTTGAACTTTTCACTCTAGTTGTCTCTTTCTGCTCCCCGAATTCATCCAGCCTCACCATGCAGAGCAGACAGCGTCTCCAAGATGTTGTCCAGTTTGGGATTAGGTCCAAATAAGTCAAAAAAAATAAATCTGTCCACTTCCTCCAATCATTTGTGGCAGATTTGGGGTACTTTGAACCGCTGGCTGCATCTTCCAATTAGTCCAATCAGTTATCATAATTCCGAATAGGTAGATATCTTCGACATCCTCGACTGTAAGGGTTGCCAGGCGGCCGCCGAACCCGAGATCTTGTCAATTTCGTTGAGAGGCCAGTTGATCGATTCCATTGTTTGGATTTTGAAAAGCTGGTACAAAACGAGGCGACAAAAGCCAAGACAAAACAAAGAAGCTTGCAGGAGAGATAAGGAAGCGGGGGGGAGGGAACGTGTCTGCCTTCGATGAGCGCCAGGGAGAAAGAGCATTTTGCACAGCATTTGAGTAAATATATTCATAGTTGGTACAAAACAGTGTCGTCTGTTGCGCAGTTTGTATCGGCTCCAAACCCAGCTAGCGCTCCCCAGTTGCGATCCACAGGTCAGATGAACTGCGTCAGGTTGATTATTACTAAGCCCAAATCATCATAAATCATGCGAGTGACCTCGCCGTGCATGGTTGCCCCTAATGAGAGAAGTAAAGTACTACCTGAGGTATGGTCTTTAATTGCACACATGCATAAAGACTGATTGCTCAACCCTGGACTGACGGAAGGGTTGTGGTGAGTGCACGCTCCTCAGGTTAGGAGGGGGCAACACTTACTTAGTCCTCGGCGCTGGCGGCCCACGCTCGTCCATTGATTGCCTTTAATGGCGGGATATTGTGACGGCTGAGAAAAAAGGAAGGTGGATGGTGTAGGTGGCGTTCGCCTACAACAGAACTGGGCAAATATTGTAACTCGGGGGCCAGTTTGAGAGAAAAAAATGTGTCGAGGGGGGCCAATAATGTCCCCCCAGTCCAGTCCGTAGTGGATCCAACATAATAGTGAGAGTCCAGTCCATAGTGGATATAACATAATAGTGAGAGTCCAGTCCATAGTGGATCTAACATAATAGTGAGATTTCAGTCTATAGTGGATCTAACATAATAGTGAGAGTCCAGTCCATAGTGGATATAACATAATAGTGAGAGTCCAGTCCATAGTGGATCTAACATAATAGTGTGAGAGTCTAGTCCATAGTGGATATAACATAATAGTGAGAGTCCAGTCCATAGTGGATCCAACATAATAGTGTGAGAGTCCAGTCCATACTGGATCTAACATAATATTGTAAGAGTCCAGTCCATTGTGGATCTAACATAATAGTGTGAAAGTCCAGTCCATAGTGGATCTAACATAATAGTGAGAGTCCAGTCCATAGTGGATATAACATAATAGTGTGAGAGTCCAGTCCATTGTGGATCTAACATAATAGTGAGAGTCCAGTCCATAGTGGATCTAACATAATAGTGAGAGTCCAGTCCATAGTGGATCCAACATAATATTGAGAGTCCAGTCCATAGTGGATCTAACATAATAGTGAGAGTCCAGTCCATAGTGGATCTAACATAATAGTGAGAGTCCAGTCCATAGTGGATCTAACATAATAGTGAGAGTCCAGTCCATAGTGGATCTAACTTAATAGTGTGAGAGTCCAGTCCATAGTGGATCTAACATAATAGTGTGTGAGTCCAGTCCATAGTGGATCTAACATAATATTGAGAGAGTCCAGTCCATAGTGGATCTAACATAATAGTGAGAGTCCAGTCCATAGTGGATCTAACATAATAGTGAGAGTCCAGTCCATAGTGGATCTAACATAATAGTGAGAGTCCAGTCCATAGTGGATCTAACATAATAGTGAGAGTCCAGTCCATAGTGGATCTAACACAATAGTGTGAGAGTCCAGTCCATAGTGGATCTAACATAATATTGAGAGTCCAGTCCATAGTGGATCTAACGTAATAGTGAGAGTCCAGTCCATAGTGGATCTAACATAATAGTGAGAGTCCAGTCCATAGGGGATCTAAAATAATAGTGTGAGAGTCCAGTCCATAGTGGATCTAACATAATAGTGAGAGTCCAGTCCATAGTGGATCTAACATAATAGTGAGAGTCCAGTCCATAGTGGATCTAACATAATATTGTGAGAGTCCAGTCCATAGTGGATCTAACATAATAGTGTGAGAGTCCAGTTCATAGTGGATCTAACATAATATTGTGAGATTCCAGTCCATAGTGGATCTAACATAATAGTGAGAGTCCAGTCCATAGTGGATCTAACATAATAGTGAGAGTCCAGTCCATAGTGGATCCAACATAATAGTGAGAGTCCAGCCCATAGTGGATCTAACATAATAGTGAGAGTCCAGTCCATAGTGGATCTAACATAATAGTGAGAGTCCAGTCCATAGTGGATCTAACATAATAGTGAGAGTCCAGTCCATAGTGAATCTAACATAATAGTGTGAGAGTCCAGTCCATAGTGGATCTAACATAATAGTGAGAGTCCAGTCCATAGTGAATCTAACATAATAGTGTGAGAGTCCAGTCCATAGTGGATCTAACATAATAGTGAGAGTCCAGTCCATAGTGAATCTAACATAATAGTGTGAGAGTCCAGTCCATAGTGGATCTAACATAATAGTGAGAGTCCAGTCCATAGTGGATCTAACATAATAGTGAGAGTCCAGTCCATAGTGGAGCTAACATAATAGTGTGTGAGTCCAGTCCATAGTGGATCTAACATAATAGTGTGAGAGTCCAGTCCATAGTGGATCTAACATAATAGTGAGAGTCCAGTCCATAGTGGATCTAACATAATAGTGAAAGTCCAGTTCATAGTGGATCTAACATAATAGTGAGAGTCCAGTCCATAGTGGATCTAACATAATAGTGTGAGAGTCCAGTCCATAGTGAATCTAACATAATAGTGTGAGAGTCCAGTCCATAGTGGATCTAACATAATAGTGAGAGTCCAGTCCATAGTGAATCTAACATAATAGTGTGAGAGTCCAGTCCATAGCGGATCCAACATAATAGTGAGAGTCCAGTCCATAGTGAATCTAACATAATATTGTGAGAGTCCAGTCCATAGTGGATCTAACATAATAGTGAGAGTCCAGTTCATAGTGGATCTAACATAATAGTGTGAGAGTCCAGTCCATAGTGGATCTAACATAATAGTGAGAGTCCAGTCCATAGTGGATATAACATAATAGTGAGAGTCCAGTCCATAGTGGATCTAACATAATAGTGAGAGTCCAGTCCATAGTGGATATAACATAATAGTGAGAGTCCAGTCCATAGTGGATCTAACATAATAGTGAGAGTCCAGTCCATAGTGGATCTAACATAATAGTGAGAGTCCAGTCCATAGTGGATCTAACATAATAGTGAGAGTCCAGTCCATAGTGGATCTAACATAATATTGTGAGAGTCCAGTCCATAGTGGATCTAACATAATAGTGAGAGTCCAGTCCATAGTGGATCTAACATAATAGTGAGAGTCCAGTCCATAGTGGATCTAACATAATAGTGAGAGTCCAGTCCATAGTGGATCTAACATAATAGTGAGAGTCCAGTCCATAGTAAATCTAACATAATAGTGTGAGAGTCCAGTCCATAGTGGATCTAACATAATAGTGTGAGAGTCCAGTCCATAGTGGATCTAACATAATAGTGAGAGTCCAGTCCATAGCGGATCTAACATAATAGTGAGAGTCCAGGCCATAGTGGATCTAACATTGTATTGTGAGAGTCCAGTCCATAGTGGATCTAACATAATAGTGAGAGTCCAGTCCATAGTGGATCTAACATAATAGTGTGTGAGTCCAGTCCATAGTGGATCTAACATAATAGTGAAAGTCCAGTTCATAGTGGATCTAACATAATATTGTGAGAGTCCAGTCCATAGTGGATCTAACATAATAGTGAAAGTCCAGTTCATAGTGGATCTAACATAATATTGTGAGATTCCAGTCCATAGTGGATCTAACATAATAGTGTGAGAGTCCAGTCCATAGTGGATCTAACATAATAGTGAGAGTCCAGTTCATAGTGGATCTAACATAATAGTGAGAGTCCAGTCCATTGTGGATCCAACATAATAGTGAGAGTCCAGTCCATAGTGGATCTAACATAATAGTGTGAGAATCCAGTCCATAGTGGATCTAACATAATAGTGAGAGTCCAGTCCATAGTGGATCTAACATAATAGTGTGTGAGTCCAGTCCATAGTGGATCTAACATAATATTGAGAGAGTCCAGTCCATAGTGGATCTAACATAATAGTGAGAGTCCAGTCCATAGTGGATCTAACATAATAGTGAGAGTCCAGTCCATAGTGGATCTAACATAATAGTGTGAGAGTCCAGTCCATAGTGGATCTAACATAATAGTGAGAGTCCAGTCCATAGTGGATCTAACATAATAGTGAGAGTCCAGTCCATAGTGGATCTAACATAATAGTGTGAGAGACCAGTCCATAGTGGATCTAACATATTAGTGAGAGTCCAGTCCATAGTGGATCTAACATAATAGTGTGAGAGTCCAGTCCATAGTGGATCTAACATAATAGTGTGAGAGTCCAGTCCATAGTGGATCTAACATAATAGTGAGATTTCAGTTCATAGTGGATCTAACATAATAGTGAGAGTCCAGTCCATAGTGGATCTAACATAATAGTGAAAGTCCAGTTCATAGTGGATCTAACATAATATTGTGAGAGTCGAGTCCATAGTGGATCTAACATAATAGTGTGAGAGTCCAGTCCATAGTGGATCTAACATAATAGTGAGAGTCCAGTCCATAGTGGATCTAACATAATAGTGAAAGTCCAGTTCATAGTGGATCCAACATAATATTGTGAGAGTCCAGTCCATAGTGGATCTAACATAATAGTGAGAGTCCAGTCCATAGTGGATCTAACATAATAGTGAGAGTCCAGTCTATAGTGGATTTAACATAATAGTTTGAGAATCCATTCCATAGTGGATCTAACATAATAGTGAGAGTCCAGTCCATAGTGGATCTAACCTAATAGTGAGAGTCCAGTCCATAGTGGATCTAACTTAATAGTGTGAGAGTCCAGTCCATAGTGGATCTAACATAATAGTGTGAGAGTCCAGTCCATAGTGGATCTAACATAATAGTGAGAGTCCAGTTCATAGTGGATCTAACATAATAGTGAGAGTCCAGTCCATAGTGGATCTAACATAGTAGTGAGAGTCCAGTCCATAGTGGATCTAACATAATAGAGAGAGTCCAGTCCATAGTGGATCTAACATAATAGTGAGAGTCCAGTCCATAGTGGATCTAACATAATAGTGAGAGAGTCCAGTCCATAGTGGATCTAACATAATAGCGTGAGAGTCCAGTCCATAGCGGATCTAACATAATAGTGAGAGTCCAGGCCATAGTGGATCTAACATTGTATTGTGAGAGTCCAGTCCATAGTGGATCTAACATAATAGTGAGAGTCCAGTTCATAGTGGATCTAACATAATAGTGACAGTACAGTCCATAGTGGATCTAACATAATAGTGAGAGTCCAGTCCATAGTGGATCTAACATTATAGTGAGAATCCAGTCCATAGTGGATCTAACATATTAGTGTGAGAGTCCAGTCCATAGTGGATCTAACATAATAGTGTGAGAGTCCAGTCCATAGTGGATCTAACATAATAGTGAGAGTCCAGTTCATATTGGATCTAACATAATAGTGAGAGTCCAGTCCATAGTGGATCTAACATAATAGTGAGAGTCCAGTCCATAGTGGATCTAACATAATAGTGAGAGTCCAGTCCATAGTGGATCTAACATAATAGTTTTACATTTTGTACCAACTGTAATATTTTAATGCTAGACACAGGGAGACCCGAAAATAACGTAACGAAAGCATGAATAATGATCTATGATCTAATATCTTAGCGATATTACGGAGATGAAAGAAGACCGTTTCAGTAACACGCCTACAATGTTGTCTGCATGACGACATGTTTTGTCCTATCCCTGAACCATCACAGCACTCTGCATCCTCCAGTTGTCTCGCCACTCTGGCTGAACATCTGCACTCAAATCGAGCCCTTTAGACACCGATTGTGTTGTGTAGCCGACAACAAGCCGTCACACAAACACACACATGCACGTCCTCACTGCTCAAACTCTCCTTTTTATGCATCCACTCTGCTGTGAGATACAACTCAAATCCAAATTACCCGACCTCTTTTTACACTGCTTTACCACTATTATTAAACACACCAAATAGGTATCACACACACACACACACACACACACACACGCACGCACGCACGCACTCAAGCAAACGAGTGGCGGAAAAACTATCAAAAAGGGAGTGTGGGTGGAAATAATTGCTATTCCTACAGGATGACGATTAGATTTCCAGTGTGGAGGGGGAGCGAAAGAAAAAAAAAAACTCTGTGAAATTGCATGTTTTTAACAACATCGGGTTGAAATATCATCTGTCTGAAACGCGAGAAAGCTCCGGGGAACTAAATAAGTATAACCTATAGATCCGGGGTGTCCAACTTGTAAACACTGCGTCACTGTATGTAGAATCGGCAAAAAAAATCCCTGCGTTTCCGTGACATGTGAGTGGGTATGTGAGTATTTTAACTTTGAAAGCATTTGTACAACCTTTCACTGGACAACTCACAACACGTTCCTTCGAGTGAGCTATTAAAAATGAGCCTTAAACGCTCTGAATATGTTAAATAGCTGCGCGCAAGCAGTTCCAACACACGTAAACACACAGCGTGGTTCATTTCCATGCAATTTATCAAGTTATTTGTTATTTATCAACAAACTAGAGGATTTACAGTAAAAATGTGTCATGGTTGCCAGGAATTTGCATGCAAACTCCACACACAAAGAACCCCGAGCCCAGGAATCGAACTCAGGACCCTCTAACTGTGAGGCATGAGCTCTATCCACTGTGAGGCACGAGCTCTAACCACTGCGTCACTGTATCTAGAATCGGCAAATTATACATATATATATATATATATATGTATTTTTTATTTTTTTGTATATATACTGTATATATATATATGTATATATATATATATATATATATATATATATATATATATATATATATATATAAATATATATATATATATATATATATATATATATATATATATTTTTTTTTTTGTATATATACTGTATTTATATATATGTATTTGTATATATATATATATATATACATACATACACGTATATATGTATATATATATTTTTTTGTATATATATATGTATATGTATATATATATATATATATATATATATATATATACAACAAAAATAAATATATATGTATATATATATATATATACAACAAAAATAAATATATATGTATATATAATTTTTTGTATATATATATATATATATATATATATATATATATATATATATATATATATATATATGTATATATATATATATATATGTTTGTATATATATATATATATATACAACAAAAATAAATATATATGTATATATATATACAACAAAAATAAATATATATGTATATATATATATATTTGTATATATATATATATATATATATATATATGTATATATATATATATACATATATATATATATATATATATATATATACATACACATATATACATATATATATATATATATACACAAAAAATATATATATATTTATTTTTGTTGTATATATATATATATATATATATAGTATATACATATATATATTTATGTATACACATTTTTCTTAGAGTATATTTCCTTTTTATTATTGGTTGTATTTTACTTGGATATTTAAAAGTTTACATTACATAAAATAACATATAGACATACAAAGTATATATAGACATATATACATATACATATATACATACGTATGTATATATATACATAGGTATATGTATGTATATGTGTATATATATATGTTTATTTGTATATGTTTATATGTATGTATATATGTCTATATGTATATGTTTATAAGTATATATGTCTATGTGTTTATATGTATATATTTTTATATGTCTGCATGTATGTGTATGTTTGTATATATGTGTAAATGTATATATACATATACATGTGTATATATATGTCTATGTTTGTATCTATGCATGTTATGTGTTTACATAAATATGGATGTGCGGAGAGAGTTTTGTGTTTTTCCCCATCATGCTTTGTAATGGATTAAAATGCGTGTAATTTCGAAGTTTTTATCGCACATAGTTTTTTATAATGTCCACAAACTGCAGTGAGCAGGTTGTGTTATGTATGACCATGTGTGTTGACGTTTTGTTTTGGTTGAAATAGATGGATTTTTTTGCATCATGACTAGGGAAGGTTGTTTGCATTGAGTCGTAAAAAGTAAATGCTGTGCAAAATTAGCGCAATTTTAAAGCTCATTGTCCACTAGATGGCGGCATCAAAATTTAAAATGAATGTAAGATTCCTTATCAGACTTGAAGGCCTCGGCAGACCGTGGTCTGGACACCCCTGATCTAAACAAATAGATATTTATTCATCAAGCCGCCGCGCTTTGTGTGATTACAACTGAAACTAAATAATTTTGCTTTTATATTTGGGTACGAATTGCATGTTCTCTTCTCGTTTTAATGTGCTGTAACGATGCGGGTGATTCTACCACAACAGTGTGACCTTAGCAAGTCATACAGTAAGCATAGTGACAAGGTGAAACTAGCCAGATGACAGTGGAGAGCCCTGTCGGAGGGTATGACTCATTACCAGGGAGCGGGAATAAAGCAGATTAAAAACGGAGTGGCCAGATGGCTGGGCTGCAGAGGCAGAACATTGACAGACAGCATGTCGTTATTTTGCATCTTCCACCGCTGCAGAGTGGACGTCAATAACCAGGAGATGAAGGCTCCGCACCGTGTTGGTGAGGTTGCAAATGTGCAGATTAGAGCGGGTTAATTTACTCGGGGGGGGGAAAAACACCTGGCCGCGTCTGCTTCTCGTGCCGCTTTGAATGCTAATTGTGGCGGACAATTTGGGACAAGTGTGCAGAATATGCGACGTCGCCTCCTCCGCTCGTTAAAAAGCACACCTGCTCGGTTGTCCACAGTAATGACAACCAGGGACTGACTTGCAGGACCGTCGCAGGCTCATAATCGGGCTGCACCATTCTGAGATAAGACTGACGTTCGATTTGCGACTTATACACACTATATTGCCAAAGGTATTTGGCCCCCTGCTTTTACTCACATATGAACTTGAAGTGCCATTCCATGGAATTGTCCAAAATGTGTTGGTATCCTGGAGATACAGTCTGGTGTGACGTGGGAGATTATCTAATTTCACCTATTTGGAGTAAAAAATATTTTTTGCAAACCGGTAATTATAGTCTGCAAATGATGTGTTGTTGTTGAGTGTCGGTGCTGCCGTGTAATACTCTTCCATATCAGTAGGTGGCAGCCGGTAGCTAATTGCTTTGTAGATGTCGGAAACAGCGGGAGGCAGGGTGCAGGTAAAAAGGTATCTAATGCTTAAGCCAAAAATAAACAAAAGGTGTGTGTTATGTTTGACTGAGGGGAGCTGACGGCAACAGACACCAGGGGATGGTAATGATTTATTATATATATAGTTAACATATATATATATACATAAAATAACACTATTATGTTAGATCCACTATGGACTGGACTCTCCCACTATTATGTTAGATCCACTATGGACTGGACTCTCACTATGATGTTAGATCCACTATGGACTGGACTCTCACTATTATGTTAGATCCACTATGGACTGGACTCTCACTATTATGTTAGATCCACTATGGACTGGACTCTCACTATTATGTTAGATCCACTATGGACTGGACTCTCACACTATTATGTTAGATCCACTATGGACTGAACTCTCACTATTATGTTAGATCCACTATGGACTGGACTCTCACACTATTATGTTAGATCCACTATGGACTGGACTCTTACTATTACGCTCGATCCACTATAGACTGGACTCTCAATATTATGTTAGATCCACTATGGACTGGACTCTCACTATTATGTTAGATCCACTATGGACTGGACTCTCACTATTATGTTAGATCCACTATGGACTGGACTCTCACTATTATGTTAGATCCACTATGGACTGGACTCTCACTATAATGTTAGATCCACTATGGACTGGTTTCTCACACTTTTATGTTAGATCCACTATGGACTGGACTCTCACTATTATGTTAGATCCACTATGGACTGGACTCACACACTATTATGTTAGATCCACTATGGACTGGACTCACACTATTATGTTAGATCCACTATGGACTGGACTCTCACTATTATGTTAGATCCACTATGGACTGGACTCTCACACTATTATGTTAGATCCACTATGGACTCGACTTTCACTATTATGTTAGATCCACCATGGACTGGACTCTCACTATTATGTTAGATCCACTATGGACTGGACTCTCACTATTATGTTAGATCCACTATGGACTGGACTCTCACTATTATGTTAGATCCACTATGGACTGAACTCCCACTATTATGTTAGATCCACTATGGACTGGACTCTCACTATTATGTTAAATCCACTATGGACTGGACTCTCACACTATTATGTTAGATCCACTATGGACTGGACTCTCTCACTATTATGTTAAATCCACTATGGACTGGACTCTCACACTATTATGTTAGATCCACTATGGACTGGACTCCCACTATTATGTTAGGTCCACTATGGACTGGACTCACACTATTATGTTAGATCCACTATGGATTAGACTCTCACACTATTATGTTTGATCCACTATGGACTGGACTCTCACACTATTATGTTAGATCCACTATGGACTGGACTCTCACTATTATGTTAGATCCACTATTGACTGGACTCTCACACTATTATGTTAGATCCACTATGGACTGGACTCTAACACTATTATGTTAGATCCACTATGGACTGGACTCTCACTATTATGTTAGCTCCACTATGGACTGGACTCTCACTATTATGTTAGATCCACTATGGACTGGACTCTCACTATTATGTTAGATCCACTATGGACTGCACTCTCACTATTATGTTAGATCCACTATGGACTGGACTCCCACACTATTTTGCTAGATCCACTATGGACTGGACTCTCACTATTATGTTAGATCCACTATGGACTGGACTCTCACTATTATGTTAGAGCCACTATGGACTGGACTCTCACACTATTATGCTAGATCCACTATGGACTGGACTCTCACACTATTATGTTAGAACCACAATGGACTGGACTCTCACTATTATGTTAGATCCACTATGGACTGGACTCTCAATATTATGTTAGATCCACTATGGACTGGACTCCCACTATTATGTTAGATCCACTATGGACTGGACTCTCACTATTATGTTAGATCCACTATGGACTGGACTCACACTATTATGTTAGATCCACTATGGCCTGGACTCTCACACTATTATGTTAGATCCACTATGGACTCGACTTTCACTATTATGTTAGATCCACCATGGACTGGACTCTCACTATTATGTTAGATCCACTATGGACTGGACTCTCACTATTATGTTAGATCCACTATGGACTGGACTCTCACTATTATGTTAGATCCACTATGGACTGGACTCTCACTATTATGTTAGATCCACTATGGACTGGACTCTCACTATTATGTTAGATCCACTATGGACTGGACTCCCACTATTATGTTAGATCCACTATGGACTGGACTCTCACACTATTTTGTTAGATCCACTATGGACTGGACTCTCACTATTATGTTAGGTCCACTATGGACTGGACTCTCACACTATTATGTTAGATCCACTATGGACTGGACTCCCACTAATATGTTAGATCCACTATGGACTGGACTCACACTATTATGTTAGATCCACTATGGACTGAACTCTCACACTATTATGTTGAATCCACTATGGACTGGACTCTCACTATTATGTTAGATCCACTATGGACTGGAATCTCACACTATTAGGTTAGTTCCACTATGGACTGGACTCTCTCACTATTATGTTAGATCCACTATGGACTGGACTCACACTATTATGTTAGATCCACTATGGACTGGACTTTCACAATATTATGCCAGACCTACTGGTCTCCCCTAGAGGGGGGGCACCCACATCTGCGGTCCTCTCCAAGGTTTCTCATAGTCATTCACATCGACATCCCACTGGGTTGTGAGTTTTTCCTTGCCCTGATGTGGGCTCTGGACCGAGGATGTCGTTGTGGCTTGTGCAGCCCTTTGAGACACTTGTGATGTAGGGCTATATAAATAAACTTTGTGTGATTGATTGATATAGTCGGAAAAACGCGGTAATTGGAATTTTGGGAGACATTCTCGATTCAGTTTGGAATTTGGTGCGAGCCAGTTTCCTCTCACTTAGAACTGTGCCGCCGCTCCTCTGTAGTGTGAATCCAATTAAAGGTGCACGCTCGCTCTCAGCACGTCCGCTTGCTGAGCCACAAACAATGCGTGCTCGGCGTCTGGGAACGGCAATACAGGAAGCGTGAGATCAGCCCCCGTTTTATCTTTAAGGCCGACGTTACAAGCGTTCCTCCGCGGCGCGTCTGCAGCGGGTCACGTGTGGCGCTCCTGGCAGCAGCACCGTGTTTGTCTCTCTCGCCTTGGATGTAGGCGCTTCACCTTCGCATCAGCTTTGTGCTCCGACGCTGTCTCCGCTGCTTTTGACGTGGCCCCGGGTGTGATGTGAATTGGAATGCGATGCGCGGCTGTCAGGAGGAGAGTGATGCGGACCGACGTGCGGATGATTTAAATCTGTCGCCGCCCGCTTCCGCTTAAGGCCTTCGATCATGCACAAACATTGCCTCGCTTGTTGCAATCTGAAGTCAAATCTGTGATTGTCGCCGCTCATGAAGTCGTGTTCGGATGTTTCGAGGGTAGCACCACTTGTTGAGGCTGCTCCTTCCTCTGGAAGTATCTCCAGTCGGCGCTCGGATCGTGCAAGATATAAAACCCAAAACCAGTGAAGTTGTCACGTTGTGTAAATGGTAAATAAAAACAGAATACAATGATTTGCAAATCCTTTTCAACTTATATTCAATTGAATAGACTGCAAAAACAAGATATTTTATGTTCGATTTGAAACACTTTTATCCATCCATCTTCTTCCGCTTATCCGAGGTCGGGTCGCGGGGGCAGCAGCCTAAGCAGGGAAGCCCAGACTTCCCTCTCCCCAGCCACTTCGTCCAGCTCCTCCCGGGGGATCCCGAGGCGTTCCCAGGCCAGCCGGGAGACATAATAATAATAATAATGGATTCGATTTTATATTGCGCTTTTCAGTCAATCAATCAATCAATGTTTATTTATATATAGCCCTGAATCACAAGTGTCTCAAAGGGCTGCACAAGCCACAACGACATCCTCGGTGCAGAGCCCACATAAGGGCAAGGAAAAACTCACAACCCCAATGGGACGTCGATGTGAATGACTATGAGAAACCTTGGAGAGGACCGCAGATGTGGGAGACCGGATGCAATGGACGTCTCGTGGGTCTGACATAATATTGTGAAAGTCCAGTCCATAGTGGATCTAACATAATAGTGAGAGTCCAGTCCATAGTGGATCTAACATAATAAAGAGAGTCCAGTCCATAGTGGATCTAACATAATAGTGAGAGTCCAGTCCATAGTGGATCTAACATAATATTGTGAAAGTCCAGTCCATAGTGGATCTAACATAATAATGAGAGTCCAGTCCATAGTGGATCTAACATAATAGTGAGAGTCCAGTCCATAGTGGATCTAACATAAAAGTGAGAGTCCAGTCCATAGTGGATCTAACATAATAGTGAGAGTCCAGTCCATAGTGGATTTGACATAATAGTGAGAGTCCAGTCCATAGTGGATTTGACATAATAATGAGAGTCCAGTCCATAGTGGATCTAACATAATAGTGTGAGAGTCCAGTCCATAGTGGATCTAACATAATAGTGAGAGAGTCCAGTACATAGTGGATCTAACATAATAGTGAGAGTCCAGTCCATAGTGGATCTAATATAACAATGAGAATCCAGTCCATAGTGGATCTAACATAATAGTGTGAGAGTCCAGTCCATAGTGGATCTAACATAATAGTGAGAGTCCAGTCCATAGTGGATCTAATATAACAATGAGAATCCAGTCCATAGTGGATCTAACATAATAGTGAGAGTCCAGTCCATAGTGGATCTAACATAATAGTGAGAGTCCAGTCCATAGTGGATCTAACATAATAGTGTGAGAGTCCAGGCCATAGTGGATCTAACGTAATAGTGAGAGTACAGTCCATAGTGGATCTAACATAATAGTGTGAGAGTCCAGTCCATAGTGGATCTAACATAATAGTGAGAGTCCAGTCTATAGTGGATCTAACATAATAGTGTGAGAGTCCAGTCCATAGTGGATCTAACATAATAGTGAGAGTCCAGTCCATAGTGGATCTAACATAATAGTGAGAGTCCAGTCCATAGTGGATCTAACATAATAGTGTGAGAGTCCAGTCCATAGTGGATCTAACATGATAGTGAGAGTCCAGTCCATAGTGGATCTAATATAACAATGAGAATCCTGTCCATAGTGGATCTAACATAATAGTGTGAGAGTCCAGTCCATAGTGGATCTAACATAATAGTGAGAGTCCAGTCCATAGTGGATCTAATATAACAATGAGAATCCAGTCCATAGTGGATCTAACATAATAGTGAGAGTCCAGTCCATAGTGGATCTAACATAATAGTGTAAGAGTCCAGTCCATAGTGGATCTAACATAATAGTGAGAGTCCAGTCCATAGTGGATCTAATATAACAATGAGAGTCCAGTCCATAGTGGATCTAACATAATAGTGAAAGTCCAGTCCATAGTGGATCTAACATAATAGTGTGAGAGTCCAGTCCATAGTGGATCTAACATGATAGTGAGAGTCCAGTCTATAGTGGATCTAACATAATAGTGTGAGAGTCCAGTCCATAGTGGATCTAACATAATAGTGAGAGTCCAGTCCATGGTGGGGCCAGCAGGAGACCATCGCAAGCGGAGACGGGTCAGCAGCGCAGAGATGTCCCCAACCAATGCACAGGCGAGTGATCCACCTCGGGTCCCGACTCTGGACAGCCAGCACTTCATCCATGGCCACCGGACCTGTGCCCCCCCTTCCACAAGGTAGAGCGGGGAAGAGGAGAACAGACAAGAAACGGCAGATCAACTGGTCTAAAAAGTTACTTGAGCTCCTCCCAGATGGCAGAGCTTCTCACCCTAACCCTAACCCTAAGGGAGAGACCCGCCACCCAGCGGAGGAAACTCATTTGGGCCGCTTGTACCCGCGATCTTGTCCTTTCGGTCATGACCCAAAGCTCATGACCATAGGTGAGGATGAGTCCAGTCCAATGAAACAAATAGATGTTGTTCGAAGGAAACCTTGAGAGGTTGAGTGAGTTCATGGCCAGAAGGCGTGACTTATAAACAAATGTACGAGCCAATAGCCTTGTGAGACTGAACATTAGGACCCAATGACTATGAAAATGTGGTAAAAAATAAATATATATATATATATATATATATAACGGATTGTTTTTTACGATGGTTAAAGGTAACGTTGTAGTTTTACACATACTTGCCAACCCTCCCGGATTTTCCGGGAGACTCCCGAAATTCAGCGCCTCTCCCGAAAACCTCTCGGGACAAATTTTCTCCCGAAAATCTCCCGAAATTCAGGCGGAGCTGGAGGCCACGCCCCCTCCAGCTCCATGCGGACCTGAGTGACGTGTTGACAGCCTGTTCACACGTCCGCTTTCCCACAGTATAAACAGCTAATGATGAAGGGCGAGTTCTTGGTTTCTTATGTGGGTTTATTGTTAGGCAGTTTCATTAACGTCCTCCCAGCGCGGCAACAACACACAACAACAGCAGTCAAGTTTTCGTCTACCGTAAAGCAGTTCGTCTGCCGTAAACAGCAATGTTGTGACACTTTTAAACAGGACAATACTGCCATCTACTGTACATGGATATGTGACCCACCCATAATGTGTCACATTTTTGTGTTGATTTATTTATTTTATTTTGTGGTTTGAATTCGTTTTTGGAGCTGTCATTACACATTTATCAGTATTCACATTGGTCAGTAGGGGGCAGTAGGGCGTTTCTTCCCAATTGAATGCTATCACCTGCAGACCGGAAGTGTCTTGTCATTTTGATGAGCGCGACCAGTCTGTGAACAATTGAAACGTCCTGTGTGCTTTTTTCCTCCTGTATAACAGGTTCGTTTTGGTGAATCAACTCACTGAATAATATCCATGTGATCTTTTATAAGTTTAAGTACACATTCTGATGGTGGAGCCTAACTCTAAAGTGTTTGTGAGATGTAGTTTGTATTTGTGAATGAATCCAGTGCACAGCTGCAGTAATCAATACAAAAAGGCGACGTGAGTGCGAAATGTTTGTATCGGAACTTCTGATCCTAATTCAGACTCCCAAATCAGAGCTCCCGTTTTCTTATTGATTTTATAATGTATATTTGTATAATGTGTGTGTTCTGAAATAGTGACAAGAGAATAGAACAAGGATGGACAATTCAACCCTTAACTCAACAATGAGTAGATGAGTGTTATGTGTGTGTATATGTGTAAATAAATAAACACTGAAATTCAAGTATTTCTTTTAATTATTTATATATATATATATATATATATATATATATATATATATATATATATATATATATATATATATGTAATAATATATATATATATATATATATATATATATATATATATATAGCTAGAATTCACTGAAAATCAAGTATTTCTTATATATATATCTCTTAACCACGCCCCCAACCACGCCCTCCGCCCCACCCCCGACCGAGCCCCCACCCCCCACCCCCCACCTCCCGAAATCGGAGGTCTCAAGGTTGGCAAGTATCTGATCCTAATTCAGACTCCCAAATTAGAGCTCCCGTTTTCTTATTGATTTTATAATGTATATTTGTATAGTGTGTGTGTTCTGAAATAGTGACAAGAGAATAGAACAAGGATGGACAATTCAACCCTTAACTCAACAATGAGTAGATGAGTGTTATGTGTGTGTATATGTGTAAATAAATAAACACTGAAATTCAAGTATTTCTTTTAATTATTTATTTATATATATATATATATATATATATATATATATATATATATATATATATATATATATATATATATATATATATATATATATATATATAGCTAGAATTCACTGAAAGTCAAGTATTTCTTATATATATATATCTTAACCACGCCCCCAACCACGCCCTCCGCCCCACCCCCGACCACGCCCCCACCCCCCGAAATCGGAGGTCTCAAGGTTGGCAAGTATGGTTTTACAACAAGGGGTGTTACAGGGTCAATCGACTTGTTCATTTACTGTTAATATTTGCCTTCTGTTTTAACATGCTCTATCTACACTTTTGTTCAAATGTAATAAGCACTTATTATTCATGCGTAATAAGCGGTTAGCTAATGTAACCGCCTACATTGTGCAGTGAAGCACATTCAGCTACTCTGTATCCTGCCCACGCAAGTCCCCCGCAGCTCGGCAGATAGACAACTCCTCCAATGACGAGGCACGTTTCCTTTCTGTGTTGACGCTTAAAAGTACCAGCAGAGTGGAAAAAACAGGTCGACTTTAGTTGCGTTGCGTTGTATCCATTTAACCATATGCAATATTTACAAAGTATGTGGCAAACACTGTTTGAACATCACAAAATGCCACAAATTCAGCCAAGGATTTTGAATATTTCGCCACGAACGTCGTAGATTGACGTCACTGGACTAACGCTTCCGCATTCTGACCACTTTATCAGATCAGTCATACTGGAAATATGCAAACATTAAACAGAGATGTGCTGTTTATCATTTACAATCTCTATAAAAGACATGATCACTTATGTTTTTATTTTATTTTATTTTATGCATTCTAAGTCGTTAATAAATAAATACATCAAAAACATCGCTAACAATGTGTCAGGTTCTAACACTGATGACATCTATTAATCAGACAAGAAGCAAGGAATCATGCAGAGACAGAGTTCAATTTAGCTCATGAGGAGAAACGCATGGAGCTGCACACTTAGTCACAGTCTCACCCTACGCTCTAAGGCAGTGGTCCCCAACTACCGGGCCCGTGGATCGATTGGTACCGGGCCGCACAAGAAATAAAAAATTTTAAAAAAATAAATAGATTTTATTTTATTTTTTTATTTTTTTATTTTTTTATTAAATCAACATAAAAAACACAAGATACACTTACAATTAGTGCACCAACCCAAAAAAATACTCATTCACACTCATTCGCACAAAAGGGTTGTTTCATTCTGTTATTAATATTTCTGGTTCCTACATTATATATCAATATAGATCAATACAGTCTGCAGGGATACAGTCCGTAAGCACGCATGATTGTATTTTTTTTATGACAACATTTTTTTTTTTTTTAAATAAATATAAAAATAATTAAAAATAAAAATAAACACATGGTCCGTGGGACAAATTTTCAAGCGTTGACCGGTCCGCAGTTACAAAAAGGTTGGGGACCCCTGCTCTAAGGTACAGCTCCCGCGTCCCTCTATTTATTCAGGAGTTCCACAGGCCGCCTCTAAAAGGAGTGGTCACACATATCATGCAAAGCAGGTCCAGTACGCACAATACGTGACGGAATGTGCTGGGGGCCTTGTGATTTCGCCTTGTTTCTGCTTCGTCTGCGTGCTGTCGTCATATCTTCGTTGAGGTTCTTGAAGTCCTCGGCTGTTAGCGGGCTAAAAAACAACAACATCTGCGGCTGAGGCCACCCCTCAGACAAGAAGTTTCGTCCTTGCACAGATGCAAAAGTCTAACTTGAGCACAATAGCTAATAACTATAGCAACGGACTTTAAGCATACTAAAGTTGTGTGGTAATATATATACATGATTATTCTAGGCGTGGCGCGGTTGGGAGAGTGGCCAGTACGCACAATACGTGACGGAATGTGCTGGAGGCCTTGTGATTTCGCCTTGTTTCTGCTTCGTCTGTGTGTTGTCGTCATATCTTCGTTGAGGTCCTTGAAGTCCTCGGCTGTTAGCGGGCTAAAAAAAAACAACATCTGCGGCTGAGGCCACCCCTCAGACAAGAAGTTTCGTCCTTGCACAGATGCAAAAGTCTAACTTGAGCACAATAGCTAATAACTATAGCAACGGACTTTAAGCATACTAAAGTTGTGTGATAATACATATACATGATTATTCTAGGCGTGGGTTCCTGGTTCAATCCCCACCTTCTACCAACCTTGAGCAAGACACTTCACCCTTGCTCCTGATGGGTGGTGGATAGGGCCTTGCATGGCAGCTCCCGCCATCAGTGTGTGAATGTGTGTGTGAATGGGTGAATGTGGAAATAGTGTCAAAGCGCTTTGAGTACCTTGAAGGTAGAAAAGCGCTATACAAGTACAACGCATTACATTTAATGCAGTCTGCACATATCTCTTATGTTTGACTGCCATCTACTGGTCACACTTATTATTACACCATGTACCAAATAAAATAGCTTTTGAGGTCGGTAAGCACAACCAGAATTATTCTGTACATTAGGCTGTCGAGTTTTAAGACAAAAAAAAGGGATTTTAAGTGCACCTTATAGTTGTCATGTCTGTGTAATCATGTTTTGTTTTAAGTCATGTTTTGTTTAGTTATAGGACTCTTTAGTTTCTGTCTTTTCACTCCCTTGTCTTGTTTCCATGATTACCCCATTAGTTTCACCTGTTCCACGTTTGGACTCATTGTGCACTCTTGATTGTCACCAAAGCAACCCATTAGTTTTCACCTGTCACGTCACGCACCTGTTTCACGTTTTGAGTCACGCACCTGTTTTCGTTAATCATGTCTGTAGTATTTAAGTTCAGTGTTTTTCAGTTTGTCTTTCTGGTGACATCCCCATATTTATGTTTCTGCACACTCTCCACACCCTTATACGGCGTGGCGCAGTGGAAGAATGGCCGTGCGCAACCCGAGGGTCCCTGGTTCAATCCCCACCTAGTACCAACCTCGTCATGTCCGTTGTGTCCTGAGCAAGACACTTCACCCTTGCTCCTGATGGGTGCTGGTTAGCGCCTTGCATGGCAGCTCCCTCCATCAGTGTGTGAATGTGTGTGTGAATGGGTAAATGTGGAAGTAGTGTCAAAGCGCTTTGAGTACCTTGAAGGTAGAAAAGCGCTATACAAGTACAACCCATTTATTTATCATTTATGATCCTTGCTGCTCATTTTTTCATGCCGGTTCCATGCCAAGTAAGTTTTTGTTTATTAAGCCACAGTTAGTGTTTTTTGTTGTTCATAGTTTCTTCCTTTGTGCAAGTGTTTGGTTTCATAGTTTGTTCTCCGCCATTGTGCGCGCCTTTTGTTTGATCCTTTTTTTGTAGTTCTAGTGTTTCAATAAAAAATGTACTTACATTCCCGCCTCGCCCGAGCCAACTTTCCATTGCATCCCAGAAAAACTAAACCCCAGGACCAAGTCATGACAATAGTCCGGAAAATACGGTATTTTTTCTGTCAAAATGCAGGAAACAAAAACATTTGGTAAGAAAATACAAGGTTCTTTATTGGCGCATATTTCCAGGCGTCAGCGGGCCGTTTAAAATGAGGTTCTTGCGCTCCAAGAAAGCCGACACGTGCACGAGGAGAACGTGCACAGATAGTCAAACCTGCATCACCTGAGGGATGTGCTTAGCGACAAGCTGGAAAAAAAAACAACACCAAGGAAAGCGGCACCCCCCGGTGTTCTGAGTATGAAAAGTAGCTCCATCCCTGTGGTGCATGCTTTGCCTTCCCCTTCTTCCTCCAAACTCACATTTCTCTCCACCTCACTTGGCACGAGCGCTGCCCACCACATCATGCAAACAGCTCGGGGCGAGGTGATTGTGTAACATTTTGGAGTCGCATATCTTGTCCTGGTATTTCGGCAACAAAAAGCGCGGACGTCATAGCGGACAGGAGCAACCGGAGCGTGTTGACCCAGTCCTGTAACAGAGCTAGGATGAGACGTCGGTTTTATGTTGCGATGTTTGGGTCCAGTAGTAGTTGTAGATGCTGGTCTAGTCTCAGAACGTGGACATCATCTACAAACCCCGTTTCCATCTGGGTTGGGAAATTGTGTTAGATGTAAATATAAACGGAATACAATGATTTGCAAATCCTTTTCAACCATGCTTGCCAACCTTGAGACCTCCGATTTCGGGAGGTGGGGGGCGTGGTTGGGGGCGTGGTTAAGATATATATATATAAGAAATACTTGACTTTCAGTGAATTCTAGCTATATATATATATATATATATATATATATATATATATATATATATATATATATATATATATATATATATATATATGTATGTGTGGGAAAAAAAAATCACAAGACTATTTCATCTCTACAGGCCTGTTTCATGAGGGGGGGTTCCCTCAATCATCAGGAGATTTTAATGGGAGCATTCACATACCATGGTTTATATAGGGCACAGAGTGGGTGGGTACAGGCTGGCGTAGGGGCGTGGTGATTGGCTCATGTGCTACCTAGGAGGTGTTTCCGTCTGTGGCGGCATGCTGTTACAATTTCGCTGCGCTTGTTGAGGGATGACAGGTCTGGACGGTAAATAATAAACAGTTTCTCTTTCAAGCATAGGTTGCATCTTTTATTACCACTATTGTAAGGTGTGCTGGATGCAAGAATTTGCCATGTTATTGAATATTCAACATTATTGTCTTTGAGGTCCCAAATGTGTTTGCTGAGTTCTGTGGTATTTCGCAGGTTTTTGTTCCTGAAAGAAGCCTTGTGATTGTTCCATCTGGTTTTGAATTCACCCTCGGTTAATCCTACATATGTGTCGGATGTGTTAATGTCCTTGCGTATTACCTTAGGTTGGTAGACAACTGATGTTTGTAAGCACCCCCCGTTGAGGGGGCAATCAGGTTTCTTTCGACAGTTACATGCTTTGTTGGTTTTGGAGTCGCTCTGACTGGGGGTCGACGGCTCATTTGCAATTGTTTTGTTGTGGTTTGAGATGATTTGTCGTATATTGTTCATGCAGCTGTAGCTCAATTTAATGTTGTTCTTGTTGAATACTTTTCTTAGGTTGTTGTCTTTGGGAAAGTGTTTGTCAATCAGATTGAGGAATTTGTGTCCAATATATATATATATATATATATATATATATATATATATATATATATCCATCCATCCATTTTCTACCGCTTATTCCCTTCGGGGTCGCGGGGGGCGCTGGAGCCTATCTCAGCTACAATCGGGCGGAAGGCGGTGTACACCCTGGACAAGTCGCCACCTCATCGCAGATATATATATATATATATATATATATATATATATATATATATATATATATATATATATATATATATATATATATATATAAATAAAATAAATACTTGAATTTCAGTGTTCATTTACAAACTACAACTCACAAACACTTTAGAGTTAGGCTCCACCATCAGAATGTGTACTTAAACTTATAAAGATCACATGGATATTATTCAGTGAGTTGATTCACCAAAACTAACCTGTTATACAGGAGGGCGGCATGGCGTAGTGGGTAGAACAACCGTGCCAGAAACCTGAGGGTTGCAGGTTCGCTCCCCGCCTCTTACCATCCAAAAAATCGCTGCCGTTGTGTCCTTGGGCGGGACACTTCACCCTTTGCCCCCGGTGCCACTCACACCGGTGAATTGAATGAAGAATGATAGGTGGTGGTCGGAGGGGCCGTTGGCGCAAATTGCAGCCACGCTTCCGTCAGTCTACCCCAGGGCAGCTGTGGCTATATAAGTAGCTTACCACCACCAGGTGTGAATGACTGATGGGTTCTACATGTAAAGCGACTTTGGGTACTTAGAAAAGCGCTATATAAATCCCAGTTATTATTATTATTATTATTATTAAAAAGCACACAGGACGTTTCAATTGTTCACAGACTGGTCGCGCTCATCAGAATGACAAGACACTTCCGGTCTGCAGGTGATAGCATTCAATTGGGAAGAAACGCCCTACTGCCCCCTACTGACCAATGTGAATACTGATAAATGTGTAATGACAGCTCCAAAAACGATATTCAAACCACAAAATAAAATAAATAAATCAACACAAAAATGTGACACATTATGGGTGGGTCACATATGCATGTACAGTAGATGACAGTATTGTCCTGTTTAAAAGTGTCACAACATTGCTGTTTACGGCAGACAAACTGCTTTACGGTAAAAACTGTTGTTGTGTGTTGTCAACACCGTCACTCAGGTCCGCCTGAATTTCGGGAGTTTTTCGGGAGAAAGTTTGTCCCGGGAGGATTTCGGGAGAGGCGCTGAATTTCGGGAGTCTCCCGGAAAATCCGGGAGGGTTGGCGAGTATGTTTTCAACCCATATTCAGTTGAATATGCTACAAAGACAACGTATTTGATGTTCAAACTGATAAACATTATTTTTTAGAATTTGATGCCAGCAACACGTGACAAAGAAGTTGGGAAAGGTGGCAATAAATACTGATAAAGTTGAGGAATGCTCATCAAACACTTATTTGGAACATCCCACAGGTGAACAGGCTAATTGGGAACAGGTGGGTGCCATGATTGAGTATAAAAGTAGATGCCATGAAATGCTCAGTCATTCACAAACAAGGATGGGGTGAGGGTCACCACTTTGTCAACAAATGCGTGAGCAAATTGTTGAACAGTTTAAGAAAAACCTTTCTCAACCAGCTATTGCAAGGAATTTAGGTATTTCACCATCTACGGTCCTTAATATCATCAAAGGGTTCAGAGGATCTGGAGAAATCACTGCACGTAAGCAGCTAAGCCCGTGACCTTCGATCCCTCAGGCTGTACTGCATCAACAAGCGACTCCAGTGTGTAAAGGATATCACCACATGGGCTCAGGAACACTTCAGAAACCCACAGTCAGTAACTACAGTTGGTCGCTACATCTGTAAGTGCAAGTTAAAACTCTCCTATGCAAGGCGAAAACCGTTTATCAACAACACCCAGAAACGCCGTCGGCTTCGCTGGGCCTGAGCTCATCTAAGATGGACTGATACAAAGTGGAAAAGTGTTCTGTGGTCTGACGAGTCCACATTTCAAATTGTTTTTGGAAACTGTGGACGTCGTGTCCTCCGGACCAAAGAGGAAAAGAACCATCCGGATTGTTATAGGCGCAAAGTTGAAAAGCCAGCATCTGTGTTGGTATGGGGGTGTATTAGTGCCCAAGACATGGGTAACTTACACATCTGTGAAGGTGCCGTTAATGCTGAAAGGTACATACAGGTTTTGGAGCGACATATGTTGCCATCCAAGCAACGTTACCATGGACGCCCCTGCTTATTTCAGCAAGACAATGCCAAGCCACGTGTTACATCAACGTGTCTTCATAGTAAAAGAGTGCGGGTACTAGACTGGCCTGCCTGTAGTCCAGACCTGTCTCCCATTGAAAATGTGTGGCGCATTATGAAGCCTAAAATAGCACAACGGAGACCCCCGGACTGTTGAACAACTTAAGCTGTACATCAAGCAAGAATGGGAAAGAATTCCACCTGAAAAGCTTCAAAAATGTGTCTCTTCAGTTCCCAAACGTTTACTGAGTGTTGTTAAAAGGAAAGGCCATGTAACACAGTGGTGAACTTGCCCTTTCCCAACTACTTTGGCACATGTTGCAGCCATGAAATTCCAAGTTAATTATTATTTGCAAAAAAAAAAAAAAAAAGTTTATGCGTTTGAACATCAAATATGTTGTCTTTGTAGCATATTCAACTGAATATGGGTTGAAAAAGACTTGCAAATCATTGCATTCCGTTTATATTCACATCTAACACAATTTCCCAACTCATATGGAAACGGGGTTTGTAATCCAGTGGTTCGTAACCTTGTTGGAGGTACTGAATCCCACCAGTTTCATATGCGCATTCACCGAACCCTTCTTTAGAGAAAAATATATATATATATTTGTTCTTAATTTAATCTTCTTTTATAAATATTAATCATGAACTTATGTTACAATAAAGATATATTCTCCAATCAGAAAGTAACAGGAATGTACACATGATCCCATGTTTACATCTCATTGTGCAACATGTGAATGTTTTAGTGGGAACTAAATGCGATATCTGAAAGGGGTACAAATTATTTCCAAAGCAGGACCCCCACCCAGACATACAATACTACTTGTGGGGCGGTATAGGTCGGTTAGTAGAGTGGCCGTGCCAGCAACTTGAGGGTTCCAGGTTCGATCCCCGCTTCCGCCATCGTAGTCACCGCCGTTGTGTTCTTGGGCAAGACACATCCAGTGCCACCCACACTGGTTTAAATGTAACTTAGATATTGGGTTTCACTATGTAAAAGTGCATTGAGTCACTAGAGAAAAGCGCTATATAACTATAATTCACTTCACTTCACTACTAGTACACAGCTCATGAAAAACTTTATTTTTTGTTATTGTCATTGTAAGTGGGCGCTTGGTTTAACGTAATTTTCCCCTCGCTTCCCGCCGTGCGCACTGCTGTGTTTAGATGGAGACAGGTGTGGACAATATTGGAGACAGACGCACTTGTCCCACACTAAAAGTATACAGCGAAGGAGAAAACTACTGGATTAGTATTTGCCTCATTCTTGTGAGAATCCTGCGTGTGACCGACTCATTGAGGTGGTGGGGTTGGTTCATTCATCCAGGATTAGCTGCAGTGTGCTCAAACAACCACCAGGTGGCATCTGTGAGGCGCATGCGCAATAGCGTCGTTTGGCTTCATAATCATGGCGGACTAACGACACGGACTTTGCTCGGGAGATTTCCCCTCGGAGTAAACGGAGTCAAGCGCTTGGTTTAACGTCATTTTCCCCTCCCTTCCCGCCGTGTGTTTAAGAGCGCACTGCTGTGTTTGGATGGAGACAGGTGTGGACAATATTGGAGACAGTCGCATCTGTGAGCAGATAATACCGTATCATCTCTTTCTCTTTTGGACTTATCAAGTCTTCATGTCGCATTCTTCACTCAGACTTTAAGTGAGGGATAAGGCAAAACCTGATCCAGACCTGCTGTATCATGTCATATATCTGAATATTCCAGGCCGATGCACTTGTCTGTACAACCTTGACTCTGTGACGTCATCAGACTGGGACGACCCGGTGTGGACTGCTTCTGTCAGCATGAGAGCGGCGCTGCTGTTCTTCAACTTCAGTTCCTGATCAACGAGGTAAGTCGAGGTTTCGTTATTTTAGCATTACCCTGATTATTTTTTTGCAATTTTTTTGAATTCAGACTTCGGAATGCAAATGTGATAGCTCTATCCTGGAGGAGAGACTCCGTGTTGATCTTAAACGTCAACCTACAAGTTAAAGTTAAGTTAAAGTACCAATGGTTGTCACACACACACACTAGGTGTGGTGAAATTTGTCCTCTGCATTTGACCCATCCCCTTGATCACCCCCTGGGAGGTGAGGGGAGCAGTGGGCAGCAGCTGTGCCGCGCCCAGGAATCATTTTTTGGTGATTATGGTATACATCTGTTAGTCTTCCCAGTCACTCAGAACTAGGGTTGCAAAATTCCAGGAATATTCAAAGTTGGAAACTTTCCATGGGAATTAACGGGAATTAATGGGAAATTTATGGGAATAAACATTGAATGCAGCATGATTATTAGCTAAAACAACCTGATTTTAGTAGAATTTCAGTGCCTCCATGGAAATGCCCCCCTCTACCTCAAAGAACTGCTCACCCCAAAAATCCTCCACACGACACCTCCGCTCTGGACGGACTAACCTCCTCCAACCTCCGAGGACAAAGCTACTGACAATGGGAGGCCGGGCTTTCTGCTCCGCCGCTCCCAGTCTGTGGAACCCTCTCCCTGACCACCTGAGGGCACCACAGACTGTGGATGGTTTAAAAAAAAAAAAAGGCTTGAAAACCCTTCTTTTTAAAAAGCCTTTTTTTTAGATTTATGCATGCTAGTTCTGGCTATTAGGCTTTTCTAGTTTTTATTTTTAATTATTATTTTTTTTTTTTTTTTTTAATGCACTGTAGAACTTTGAGGTTGTTTTCTCATTGTAAAGTGCTTTTTTACAAATAAAATCTATTATTATTATTATTCAAATGCGTCCGTTCACCCTTTTCGGGCGGTATAGCAGTCTGTGGAACACTCTCCCTGACCACCTGAGGGCACCACAGACTGTGGATGCCTTTTAAAAAAGGCTTAAAAACCCTTCTTTTTAAAAAAGTCTTTTTTTTAGATTCATGCGTGCTATTTCTGGCTATTAGGCTTTTCTAGTTTTTATTCGTATTTATTTTATTATCTTTTTTTATTATTATTTCAATGCACTGTAGAACTTTGAGGTTGTTTGCTCAATGTAAAGTGCTTTTTTTACAAATAAAATCTATTATTATTATTATTAAAATGTGTCCGTTCACCCTTTTGGGGCGGTATAGCAGTCTGTGGAACGCTCTCCCTGACCACCTGAGGGCACCACAGACCGTGGATGCCTTTTAAAAAAGGCTTAAAAACCCTTCTTTTTAAAAAAACTTTTTTTTTAGATTTATGCGTGCTAGTTCTGGCTATTAGGCTGTTCTAGTTTTTATTTGTATTTATTTTATTATCTTTTTATTTTTATTTTAATGCACTGTAGAACTTTGAGGTTGTTTTCTCATTGTAAAGTGCTTTTTTACAAATAAAATCTATTATTATTGTTATTCAAATGCGTCCGTTCTTCCTTTTGGGGTGGTATAGCAGTCTGTGGAACGCTCTCCCTGACCACCTGAGGGCACCACAGACTGTGGATACTTTTAAAAAAAAGGCTTAAAAACCCTTCTTTTTAAAAAAGCCTTTTTTTTAGATTTATGCATGCTAGTTCTGGCTATTAGGCTGTTCTAGTTTTTATTTATTTTATTATCTTTTTAATTTTTTTATACACTGTAGCACTTTGAGGTTGTTTGCTCAATGTAAAGTGCTTTTTACAAATAAAATATATTGTTATTATTATTAAAATGCGTCCGTTCACCCTTTTGGGGTGGTATAGCAGTCTGTGGAACGCTCTCCCTGACCACCTGAGGGCACCACAGACTGTGGATACTTTTAAAAAAAGGCTTAAAAACCCTTCTTTTTAAAAAAGCCTTTTTTTTAGATTTATGCATGCTAGTTCTGGCTATTAGGCTGTTCTAGTTTTTATTTATTTTATTATCTTTTTAATTTTTTTATACACTGTAGCACTTTGAGGTTGTTTGCTCAATGTAAAGTGCTTTTTACAAATAAAATATATTGTTATTATTATTAAAATGTGTCCGTTCACCCTTTTGGGGCGGTATAGCAGTCTGTGGAACGCTCTCCCTGACCACCTGAGGGCACCACAGACTGTCAATGCTTTTAAAAAAAGGCTTAAAAACCCTTCTTTTTAAAAAAGCCTTTTTTTTAGATTTATGCGTGCTAGTTCTGGCTATTAGGCTGTTCTAGTTTTTATTTATTTTATTATCTTTTTAATTTTTTTATACACTGTAGCACTTTGAGGTTGTTTGCTCAATGTAAAGTGCTTTTTACAAATAAACTATATTGTTATTATTATTAAAATGCGTCCGTTTACCCTTTTGGGGCGGTATAGCTCGGTTGGTAGAGTGGCCGTGCCGTGCCAGCAACTTGAGGGTTCCAGTTTCGATCCCCACTTACGCCATCCTAGTCACTGCCGTTGTGTCCTTGGGCAAGACACGTTACCCGACTGCTCCCAGTGCCGCCCACACTAGTTTAAATGTAACTTAGATATTGGATTTCAATCTGTAAAAGCGCTTTGAGTCACTAGAGAAAAGCGCTATATAAATATAATTCACTTCACCTCCCTTTTCTGTCTACACACTGTCTAGTTGTAAGTACTTCGTGATTGTGCGCTGCCGAACATGCTCCTCTGCTCGTAAAACCAGCAGACGTAACGTTGAAAAAAATGGGGAACCGGAACTTTTTCAAACAGAGTATAGTACCGTTTTTGATGAATTAGTACTACACTCGTAGTACTAATGCATTACCGTTAATAACATTACCGTACAACCCTAATGTATTGTATAAGCAGCCATAAAAAAAAAAAGAAAAACATCTTCAAAATGTGGTCAGAACTAGAACAAGGTCACTTTTCTGGTCGTTGGTGACTAATTTAGGTTGTCCCTCCATCAGTGGGAGATGTCATGCATTCTGAATGTGGACTAATGGGTTGCCGTCTCCATGTTGCCTCGTGACTTCGGCCTTGATGCATGGACTCCTTCTATTAGCACCAAAGTGGCCCCCCTTCACCGGTGCTTTTGAATATTGAGAGCATGGAGCTTCATGATAATAATAATAATAGATGTTATTTGTAAAAAGCACTTTACATTGAGTAAACAACCTCAAAGTGCTACAGTGTATTAAAAAAAAATAAAAAAAATAAAAATACAAGATACAAAATAAAAAAAAATAAAAAAAATGAGAAAATAAAAATAAAATACAAATTTAATTACAAATAAAAAAATTAAAAAAAATAAAATAAAAAATAAAAAATAGCCAAATCACTATAACTAGTATGCATAAATCTTTTTTTAAAATTTTTTTTTAAAGAAGGGTTTTTAAGCCTTTTTTTAAAAACATCCACAGTCTGTGGTGCCCTCAGGTGGTCAGGGAGAGGGTTCCACAGACTGGGAGTGGCGGCGCACGGCCACTCTACCAACCGAGCTATACCGCCCCAAACGAGTGAACGGACGCATTTTAATAATAATAACAATATACTTTATTTGTAAAAAGCACTTTACATTGAGCAAACAACCTCAAAGTGCTACAGTGTATTAAAAAAAGAAAAAAAGAAAATACAATAAATACAAATTAAAACTAGAACAGCCTAATAGCCAGAAATAGCACGCATAAATCTAAAAAAAGGCTCTTTTTTTTTTAAATAATGGTTTTTAAGCCTTTTTTAAAAACATCCACAGTCTGTGGTGCCCTCAGGTGGTCATGGAGAGCGTTCCACAGACTGGGAGTGGCGGAGCACGGCCACTCTACCAACCGAGCTATACCGCCCCAAAAGAGTGAACGGACGCATTAAATTAAAAATAACAATATATTTTATTTGTAAAAAACACTTTACATTGAGCAAACAACCTCAAAGTGCTACAGTGTATTAAAAAAAATAAAAAGATAATAAAATAAATACAAATTAAAACTAGAACAGCCTAATAGCCACAACTAGCACGCATAAATCTAAAAAAAGAATCTTTTAAAAAAAATAATGGTTTTTAAGCCTTTTTTAAAAACATCCACAGTCTGTGGTGCCCTCAGGTGGTCAGGGAGAGCGTTCAACAGACTGGGAGTGGCGGAGCACGGCCACTCTACCAACCGAGCTATACTGCCCCAAAAGAGTGAATGGACGCATTTTGATAATAATAACAATATATATTATTTGTAAAAAGCACTTTACATTGAGCAAACAACCTCAAAGTGCTACAGTGTATTACAAATAAATAAAAAGATAATAAAATAAATACAAATTAAAACTAGAACAGCCTAATAGCCACAACTAGCATGCATAAATCTAAAAAAAGGCTCTTTTTTTTTTTTAAATAATGGTTTTTAAGCCTTTTTTAAAAACATCCACAGTCTCTGGAGCCCTCAGGTGGTCAGGGAGAGCGTTCCACAGACTGGGAGTGGCGGAGCACGGCCACTCTACCAACCGAGCTATACCGCCCCAAATGAGTGAACGGATGCATTTTAATAATAATAACAATATATTTTATTTATAAAAAACACTTTACATTGAGCAAACAACCTCAAAGTGCTACAGTGTATTAAATAAGAAAAAAAGATAATAAAATAAATACAAATTAAAACTACAACAGCCTAATAGCCACAACTAGCACGCATACATCTAAAAAAAGGTTGTTTTTTTAAAATAATGGTTTTTAAGCCTTTTTTAAAAACATCCACAGTCTGTGGTGCCCTCAGGTGGTCAGGGAGAGCGTTCCACAGACTGGGAGGGGCGGAGCACGGCCACTCTACCAACCGAGCTATACCGCCCCAAACGAGTGAACGGACGCATTTTAATAATAATAACAATATATTTTATTTGTAAAAAACACTTTACATTGAGCAAACAACCTCAAAGTGCTACAGTGTATTAAAAAAAAAAAAAAAGATAATAAAATAAATACAAATTAAAACTAGAACAGCCTAATAGCCACAACTAGCACGCATAAATCTAAAAAAAGGCTCTCTTTTTTTAAACAATGGTTTTTAAGCCTTTTTTAAAAACATCCACAGCCTGTGGTGCCCTCAGGTGGTCAGGGAGAGCGTTCCACAGACTGGGAGTGGCGGAGCACGGCCACTCTACCAACCGAGCTATACCGCCCCAAAAGAGTGAACGGACGCATTTTAATAATAATAACAATATATTTTATTTGTAAAAAACACTTTACATTGAGCAAACAACCTCAAAGTGCTACAGTGTATTAAAAAAATAAAAAGATAATAAAATAAATACAAGTTAAAACTAGAACAGCCTAATAGCCACAACTAGCACGCATAAATCTAAAAAAAGGCTCTTTTTAAAAAAAAAAAAAGGTTTTTAAGTCTTTTTTAAAAACATCCACAGTCTGTGGTGCCCTCAGGTGGTCAGGGAGAGCGTTCCACAGACTGGGAGTGGCGGAGCACGGCCACTCTACCAACCCAGCTATACCACCCCAAACGAGTGAACGGACGCATTTTAATAACAATATCAATATATTTTATTTGTAAGAAACACTTTACATTGAGCAAACAACCTCAAAGTGCTACAGTGTATTAAAAAAAATAAAAAGATAATAAAATAAATACAAATTAAAACTAGAACAGCCAAATAGCCACAACTAGCACGCATAAATCTAAAAAAAGGCTCTTTTTTTATATATTATGGTTTTTAAGCCTTTTTTTAAAAACATCCACAGTCTGTGGTGCCCTCAGGTGGTCAGGGAGAGCGTTCCACAGACTGGGAGTGGCGGAGCACGGCCACTCTACCAACCGAGCTATACCGTCCCAAAAAAGTGAACGGACGCATTTTAATAATAATAACAATATATTTTATTTGTAAAAAGCACTTTACATTGAGCAAACAACCTCAAAGTGCTACAGTGTATTAAAAAAAATAAAAAGATAATAAAATAAATACAAATTAAAACTAGAACAGCCTAATAGCCACAACTAGCATGCATAAATCTAAAAAAAGGCTCTTTTTTTTTTTTAAATAATGGTTTTTAAGCCTTTATTAAAAACATCCACAGTCTGTGGTGCCCTCAGGTGGTCAGGGAGAGCGTTCCAGAGACCGGGAGTGGCGGAGCACGGCCACTCTACCAACCGAGCTATACCGCCCCAAAAGAGTGAACGGACGCATTTTAATAATAATAAAAATATATTTTATTTGTATAAAGCACTTTACATTGAGCAAACAACCTCAAAGTGCTACAGTGTATTAAAAAAATAAAAAGATAATAAAATAAATACAAATTAAAACTAGAACAGCCTAATAGCCACAACTAGCATGCATACATCTAAAAAAAGGCTCTTTTTTTTTTTAAATAATGGTTTTTAAGCCTTTTTTAAAAACATCCACAGTCTGTGGTGCCCTCAGGTGGTCAGGGAGAGCGTTCCACAGACTGGGAGTGGCGGAGCACGGCCACTCTTCCAACCCAGCTATACCGCCCCAAAAAAGTGAACGGACGCATTTTAATAATAATAACAATATATTTCATTTTTAAAAAACACTTTACATTGAGCAAACAACCTCAAAGTGCTACAGTGTATTAAAAAAAAAAAAAAAGATAATAAAATAAATACAAATTAAAACTAGAACAGCCTAATAGCCACAACTAGCACGCATAAATCTAAAAAAATGTTTAAAAAAATAAAAAAATAATGGTTTTTAAGCCTTTTTTAAAAACATCCACAGTCTGTGGTGCCCTCAGGTGGTCAGGGAGAGCGTTCCACAGACTGGGAGCGGCGGAGCAGAAAACCTGGTCTCCCATTGTTTGTAGCTTTGTCCTCGGAGGTTGGAGGAGGTTAGCCTGTCCGGAGCGGCGGATTTGGGGGTGAGTAGTTCTTTGGAGGCACTGGTGGGTTAGCAGGGAGACTTTGTACTCAATCCTGAGTGGAACAGGAAACCAGTGAAGGGATTTGAGAATTGGTGTGATGTGGTCATACCAACATCTCCGCAGGTTGTCAATCTTTCGACCACGAATCCAGCAACCGCCTTTTTCTCGTCGGCGAGGAAAAACCGTTTGAGAATTGCTGTTATTATCAGACACTGTGTTGATATTAATAGACTAATTATTTTGTTTGCTTGCCTCCTCTGAATGTATTATTTGACATCATGAATTATACATCTGAAAGTGGAAGAGGTGGCTCTCTGAGGTTTGGTTCTCAGCGGAACACGGAAACAAAGAGTCCTATTTCTTATCGTGCAAGCATATTATATTTACTCTCTTTTTCACCTCGACTGTAGCTGTAGTCTGACTCTTGCAAGATAAACTCCAAATGTATGTTTATGTCACGGTACATTACATCTCACATGCACCAAAAAATAGTACATAACTCTTAAAGGGGTCATAACCTGATTCTAATCGACATTTAACTCACTTCCTTTGGTTTAGATAAGCACAATGCAATCCCATGTGAGTGTCAGTCTTGATAAATCAAACCGCGTGCGCAGACATTCCAGTTCAAAATGATTTGACAATTTTTCAAACCTCCACCATTTCCACATTTTACGAGGGGTTCACATTTTCAGAAAGTTCAGACAGTTTATTGAACAGGCGTCAGTCAAATTGCAGTCCACACGTATCTCTTATGTGTGACTGCCATCTACTGGCCACACTTCTGGTTTTGTCATGCTCGTCCGGACAGAAGGGTGACACGGCAGTGCGGCTGGATCAAAAGATTGATTGATTGATTGAAAGGTTTATTAGTAGATTGCACAGTACAGTACATATTCCATACAAGAGATGTCTGGCTGTCTAGTTCACGGGTGTCCAAACTTTGTCCCACTGAGGACCGCACACAAAAAAAAAAATAAAGTATGTGGGAGTCATTTGGATAAGTTTTCATTTTCAAAACCAACACAATATTTAGATTTTTTTTTTTTATACAACCAGGGCTCCCCTCAAGTTTGGTACCGGAGACCCGGAAGTGCCCTATTCAAGTTATTATTATTTTCTTTTTATTCAACACTTAAATATATATATAAAATAAAAATAAATAAAATAATATATATATATATATATATTTTTTAATTTAATTTAATTTATTTTATTATATATATATATATATATATATATATACATATATATATATATATATATATATATATATATATATATATATATATATATATATATATATATATATACTGTATATATATATGTATATATATATATATATATATATATATATATATATATATATATATATATATATATGTACATACTGTATATATATATATATATATATATATATATATATATATATATATATACATATAATAATAAAATAAATTAAATTAAATTAAAAAAAAATAAAAATAAAATATATATATATATATATATAATAAAATAAATTAAATTAAAAAAAAAAAATATATATATATATTATTTTATTTTTTTAATTTTATTATTATTGTTATATATTATATATATATATATATATATATATATATAACACTTATATATATATATAAAATAAAAATAAATACAATAATATATATATATATATATATATATATTTTAAAATTAATTTAATTTATTTTATTATATATATATATATATACTGTATATATATATATATGTATATATATATATATATATATATATATATATATATACATACAGTATGTATATATATATATATATATATATATATATATATATATATACTGTATATATATAATAAAATAAATTAAATTAAATTTAAAAAAAAATATATATATATACTATTTTATTTATTTTAATTTTTTTATTTTAGTATTATTGTTATATATATATATATATATATATATATATATATATATATATATATATATATATATATATATATATATATATATATATATATATATTTATTTTTTTAAGTAATTGGAGCCTTAAATAGGTCAGTAATTCATAACAATATTGATTTTAATTAAATATTTTTGGAGCAATTACAGTTAAAAAAAAAAAACACTAAAATTCTCAATGATCTAAAAAGGCCTCACTCATGAAAGTGTTAAAAATAGGTCATAGATATCTGTTTTATATATTTTTATTTTCAACGCTGAAATCTCTAGACCAACTTCAGATCTACACGTCAATTAGAAGGTTTTTTTTATTTGTTTGTTTTATGCCCATTTTGTCATACAAAACTTTGTTATATGGAAAACACACAAAATTTGCAACATTTTCCCTAAAAATATTTCAAAGTGGAATATTTGATGTAAAGTAATTGAAGCCTTAAATAAGTCAATAATTAATAACATTGATTTATTTCATTATTATTTATGGAGCAAACAAAGTTTTTTGTGTGACCCACTGACATTATTGGGGATCTAAAAAGGGCCCCACACATAAAAGTGTTAAAAATAATTCATACTTTTTTTGTTTTTCTTTCAACGCTGAAGTGTTGAGATCATCTTCAGACCTATCCGTCGATTTTTATTTTATTTTTTAGAATTGTATTATGTTTTTTTGGGGGCGGGGGGTTGTTTTATGCCCTTTTTGTCAAAGAAATTTTGTTTTTTTTTATATAACACACAAAATATAACATATTGTCCCCCCCAAGAATATTTAAAAGTGGAATATTTGATGTGAAGCAGGTGGAGCCTTGAGTAACTCAATAATTCATAACAACATTGATTTTAATTCAATATTTTTGGAGCAATTACTGTTAAAAAAAAAACCCCCACTAAAATTCTCAAGGGTCTAAAAAGGCCCCACTCATGAAAGTGTTAAAAATAAGTCATAGATATATTTTTTATATATTTTTATTTTCAACGCTTGAATCTCTAGATCAACTTCAGATCTACACGTCAATTACATTTTTAGTTTGTTTGTTTTATGCCCATTTTGTCATACAAATCTTTTTTATATGGCAAACACACAAAATATGCAACATTTTCCCTGAAAATATTTCAAAATGAAATATTTGACGTGAAGTAATTGGAGCTTCAAATAGGTCAATAATTAATAACTATATTGATTTTAATTCAATATTTTTTGAGCAATTACAGTTAAAAAAAACCTACTAAAATTCTTAAGGATCCAAAAAGGCCTCACTCATAAAAGTGTTAACAATATCTTTTTTTATATAATTTTATTTTCAACGCTTAAATCTCTAGACCAACTTCAGATCTACACGTCAATTATAAGGTTTTTTTGTTTGTTTGTTTTATGCCCATTTTGTCATACAAAACTTTTTTATATGGAAAACACACAAAATATGCAACATTTTCCCTGAAAATATTTCAAAATGGAATATTTGATGTGAAGTAATTGGAGCCTTAAATAGGTCAATAATTATTAACATTGATTTATTTAATTATTATTTTTGGAGCAAACACAGTTTTTGTGTGACCCACCAAAATTATTGGGGATCTAAAAACGGCCCCACACATAAAAATGTTAAAAATAATTCATACATTTTTTTCTTCTTTCAACGCTGAAGTGTCGAGATCATCTTCAGACCTATTTTATTTTATTTTTGGGAAGGGGGGGTTGTTTTATGCCCTTTTTGTCAAAGAAAAATAGATTTTTCTATATATAAAACACACAAAATATAACATATTGTCCCCCAAGAATATTTCAGAGTGGAATATTTGATGTGAAGCAGGTGGAGCCTTGAGTAGCTCAATAATTCATAACAACATTGATTTTGGTTCAATATTGTTTTTTGAGCTAAAAGAGCATTAAAGAAAACAAAAAAAAAACAGGCTGCATGGCAGGTTTGTGTTATTAAAGTCAACATTGGACACTCTGGTGTTGTGCGTCATTACCATGTCCAGTATTGACTGCATTGGAACTTTGATTGTTACAAAAAAGTTGCGCTCCCCTTTATCTGCGGCCGATCAGAACCAATTCGTAAATTACGATTCCTATGTACATTCTATTGATTATTGTTGAGAAACAATGTGTCTTTTTACTGTAGCAACATGGTTGTTAACGTTTTGGTGAGCACAAACAGGACTTTTGTGTGTTTGTGTGTGTTGTTTGGATAAAAAAAGAGACTTTTCTTGAGGCTAGAACCCAGTATTCATGTTTACATTGCTTTTGTTATTGGGAAATCTGCTTCACTATACAAACTTTTCGGTTTATGAAGCATATTGAAGAACCAACTAAGTTTGTAAGTTACGATTCCTCTGCACATTCTATTGATTATTATTGACAACCAATGTGTCTTTTTATTGTAGCAACATGGTTGCTAACGTTTTGGTGAGCACCAACAGGACTTTTGTGTGTTTGTGTGATGTTTTTGTTTTGTTGTTTGGTTAAAAAAAATACTTTTCTTGAGGCTAGAACCCATTATTCATTTTTACATAGCTTTTTTATTGGGAATTCTGCTTCACTAACAAACTTTTCGGTTTACAAAGCACATTCAAGAACCAAAAAAGTTCGTAGATCACGGTTCCGCTGTACATTCTATTGATTATTGTTGAGAAACAATGTATCTTTTTATTGTAGCAACATGGTTGTTAATGTTTTAGTGAGCACCAACAGGACTTTTGTGTGTTTGTGTGATGTTTTTGTTGTGTTGTTTGGATACAAAATAGATTTTTCTTGAGGCTAGAACCCAGTATTCATGTTTACATTTTTTTTTAAATTCGGAACTCTGCTTCACTATACAAACTTTTCGGTTTACGAAGCATATTCAACAACAAATTTAGTTTGTATATCACGGTTCCGCTGTACATTCTAATTATTATTGTTGAAAAACATTGAGTCTTTTTATTGTAGCAACATGGTTGTTAACGTTTTGGTGAGCACCAACAGGACTTTTGTGTGTTTGTGTGATGTTTTTGTTGTGTTGTTTGGATAAAAAAGAGATTTTTGTTGAGGCTAGAACCCATTATTAATTTTTACATAGCTTTTTTATTGGGAATTCTGCTTCACTAACAAACTTTTTGGTTTACAAACCACATTCAAGAACCAATGAAGTTCGTAAATCACGGTTCCGCTGTACATTCTATTGATTATTGTTGAGAAACAATGAGTCTTTTTATTGTAGCAACATGGTTGTTAACGTTTTGGTGAGCACCAACAGGACTTTTGTGTGTTTTTGTTCTGTTTTTGTTGTGTTGTTTGGATAAAAAAGAAACTTTTCTTGAGGCTAGAACCCAGTATTAATTTTTACATAGCTTTTTTATTGGGAATTCTGCTTCACTAACAAACTTTTCGGTTTACGAACCACATTCAAGAACCAATTAAGTTCGTAAATTACGATTACGCTGCACATTCTATTGATTATTGTTGAGAAACAATGTGTCTTTTTATTGTAGCAACATGGTTGTTAACGTTTTGGTGAGCACCAACAGGACTTTTGTGTGTTTGTGTGATGTTTTTGTTGTGTTGTTTGGATACAAAAGAGACTTTTCCTGAGGCTAGAACCCAGTATTGATGTTTACATTTTTTTTTTTGAGAACTCTGCTTCACTATACAAACTTTTTGGTTTACAAAGCATATTCAAGAACGAATTTAGTTTGTATATCAAGGTTCCGCTGTACATTCTATTGATTATTGTTGAGAAACAATGTGTCTTTTTATTGTAGCAACATGGTTGTTAACGTTTTGGTGAGCACCAACAGGAATTTTGTGTGTTTGTGTGATGTTTTTGTTGTGTTGTTTGGATAAAAAAATAGATTTTTGTTGAGGCTAGAACCCAGTATTCATGTATACATTTTTTTTTAAATTCAGAACTCTGCTTCACTATACAAACTTTTCGGTTTACGAAGCATATTCAACAACGAATTCAGTTTGTATATCAAGGTTCCACTGTACATTCTATTGATTATTGTTGACAACCAATAAGTCTTTTTATTGTAGCAACATGGTTGTTAACGTTTTGGTGAACACCAACAGGAATTTTGTGTGTTTGTGTGATGTTTTTGTTGTGTTGTTTGGATACAAAAATAGATTTTTGTTGAGGCTAGAACCCAGTATTCATGTTTACATTTTTTTTTTAATTCAGAACTCTGCTTCACTATACAAACTTTTCGGTTTACGAAGCATATTCAAGAACCAATTAAGTTCGTAAATCATGGTTCCGCTGTACATTCTATTGATTATTGTTGACAACCAATGTGTCTTTTTATTGTAGCAACATGGTTGTTAACGTTTTGGTGAGCACCAACAGGACTTTTGTGTGTTTGTGTGATGTTTTTGTTGTGTTGTTTGGATAAAAAAGAGATTTTTGTTAAGGCTAGAACCCAGTTTTCATGTTTACATTTTTTTTTTAATTCGGAACTCTGCTTCACTATACAAACTTTTCGGTTTACGAAGCATATTCAAGAACGAATTTAGTTTGTATATCAAGGTTCCGCTGTACATCCTATTTATTATTGTTGACAACCAATAAGTCTTTTTATTGTAGCAACATGGTTGTCAACGTTTTGGTGAGCACCAACAGGACTTTTGTGTGTTTGCAAGTTGTTTTTGTTGTGTTGTTTGGATAAAAAAAAGAAACTTTTCGGTTTACGAAGCATATTCAAGAACCAATTAAGTTCGTATATTACGATTCCTCTGTACATTCTATTGATTATTGTTGAGAAACAATGTGTCTTTTTATTGTAGCAACATGGTTGTTAACGTTTTGGTGAGCACAAACAGGACTTTTGTGTGTTTGTGTGTGTTGTTTAGATAAAAAAGAGACTTTTCTCAAAGCTAGAACCCAGTATTCATGTTTACATTGCTTTTGTTATTGGGAACTCTGCTTCACTATACAAACTTTTCGGTTTACGAAGCATATTCAATCGTGTTCATAAATCACGATTTCGCTGTACATTCTATTGATTATTGTTGAGAAACAATGTGTCTTTTTATTGTAGCAACATGGTTGTTAACGTTTTGATAAGCACCAACAGGACTTTTGTGTGTTTGTGTGATGTTTTTGTTGTGTTGTTTGGATAAAAAAATAGATTTTTGTTGAGGCTAGAACCCAGTATTCATGTTTACATTTTTTTTTAAATTCAGAACTCTACTTCACTATACAAACTTTTCGGTTTACGAAGCATATTCAACCACAAATTTAGGTTGTATATCACGGTTCCGCTGTACATCCTATTGATTATTTTTGACAACCAATAAGTCTTTTTATTGTAGCAACATGGTTGTTAACATTTTGGTGAGCACCAACAGGACTTTTGTGTGTTTGTGTGTTGTTTTTGTTGTGTTGTTTGGATAAAAAATATATTTTTTCTTGAGGCTAGAACCCAGTATTCATGTTTACATTTTTTCTTTTAATTCAGAACTCTGCTTCACTATACAAACTTTTCGGTTTACGAAGCATATTCAACAACAAATTTAGTTTGTATATCACGGTTCCGCTGTACATCCTATTGATTATTGTTGACAACCAATAAGTCTTTTTACTGTAGCAACATGGTTGTTAACGTTTTGGTGAGCACCAACAGGACAGTTGTGTGTTTGTGTGATGTTTTTGTTGTGTTGTTTGGATAAAAAAGAAACTTTTCTTGAGGCTAGAACCCAGTATTAATTTTTACATAGCTTTTTTATTGGGAATTCTGCTTCACTAACAAACTTTTCGGTTTACGAACCACATTCAAGAACCAATTAAGTTCGTAAATCACGATTACGCTGTACATTCTATTGATTATTGTTGAGAAACAATGTGTCTTTTTATTGTAGCAACATGGTTGTTAACGTTTTGGTGAGCACCATCAGGACTTTTGTGTGTTTGTGTGTGTTGTTTAGATAAAAAAGAGACTTTTCTCAAGGCTATAACCCAGTATTCGTGTTTACTTTGCTTTTGTTATTGGGAACTCTGCTTCACTATACAAACTTTTCGGTTTACAAAGCATATTCAAGAACGAATTTAGTTTGTATATCAAGGTTCCGCTGTACATTCTATTGATTATTGTTGAGAAACAATAGGTCTTTTTATTGTAGCAACATGGTTGTTAACGTTTTGGTGAGCACCAACAGGACTTTTGTGTGTTTGCATGTTGTTTTTGTTGTGTTGTTTGGATAAAGAAAAAAGAGACTTTTCTTGAGGCTAGAACCCAGTATTCATGTTTACATTGCTTTTTTTTATTGGGAACTCTGCTTCACTATACAAACTTTTCGGTTTATGAAGCATATTGAAGAACCAACTAAGTTTGTAAATTACAATTCCTCTGCACATTCTATTGATTATTATTGACAACCAATGTGTCTTTTTATTGTAGCAACATGGTTGTTAACGTTTTGGTGAGCACCAACAGGACTTTTGTGTGTTTGTGTGATGTTTTTGTTTTGTTGTTTGGTTAAAAAAAATACTTTTCTTGAGGCTAGAACCCATTATTAATTTTTACATAGCTTTTTTATTGGGAATTCTGCTTCACTAACAAACTTTTCGGTTTACAAAGCACATTCAAGAACCAAAAAAGTTCGTAAATCACGGTTCCGCTGTACATTCTATTGATTATTGTTGAGAACCAATGTGTCTTTTTATTGTAGCAACATGGTTGTTAACGTTTTAGTGGGCACCAACAGGAATTTTGTGTGTTTGTGTGATGTTTTTGTTGTGTTGTTTGGATAAAAAAATAGTTTTTGTTGAGGCTAGAACCCAGTATTCATGTTTACATAGCTTTTTTATTGGGAATTCTGCTTCACTAACAAACTTTTCGGTTTACGAACCACATTCAAGAACCAATTAAGTTCGTAAATCACGATTACGCTGTACATTCTATTGATTATTGTTGAGAAACAATGTGTCTTTTTATTGTAGCAACATGGTTGTTAACGTTTTGGTGAGCACCATCAGGACTTTTGTGTGTTTGTGTGTGTTGTTTAGATAAAAAAGAGACTTTTCTCAAGGCTATAACCCAGTATTCGTGTTTACTTTGCTTTTGTTATTGGGAACTCTGCTTCACTATACAAACTTTTCGGTTTACAAAGCATATTCAAGAACGAATTTAGTTTGTATATCAAGGTTCCGCTGTACATTCTATTGATTATTGTTGAGAAACAATAGGTCTTTTTATTGTAGCAACATGGTTGTTAACGTTTTGGTGAGCACCAACAGGACTTTTGTGTGTTTGCATGTTGTTTTTGTTGTGTTGTTTGGATAAAGAAAAAAGAGACTTTTCTTGAGGCTAGAACCCAGTATTCATGTTTACATTGCTTTTTTTTATTGGGAACTCTGCTTCACTATACAAACTTTTCGGTTTATGAAGCATATTGAAGAACCAACTAAGTTTGTAAATTACAATTCCTCTGCACATTCTATTGATTATTATTGACAACCAATGTGTCTTTTTATTGTAGCAACATGGTTGTTAACGTTTTGGTGAGCACCAACAGGACTTTTGTGTGTTTGTGTGATGTTTTTGTTTTGTTGTTTGGTTAAAAAAAATACTTTTCTTGAGGCTAGAACCCATTATTAATTTTTACATAGCTTTTTTATTGGGAATTCTGCTTCACTAACAAACTTTTCGGTTTACAAAGCACATTCAAGAACCAAAAAAGTTCGTAAATCACGGTTCCGCTGTACATTCTATTGATTATTGTTGAGAACCAATGTGTCTTTTTATTGTAGCAACATGGTTGTTAACGTTTTAGTGGGCACCAACAGGAATTTTGTGTGTTTGTGTGATGTTTTTGTTGTGTTGTTTGGATAAAAAAATAGTTTTTGTTGAGGCTAGAACCCAGTATTCATGTTTACATTTTTTTTAAAATTCAGAACTCTACTTCACTATACAAACTTTTCGGTTTACGAAGCATATTCAACCACAAATTTAGGTTGTATATCATGGTTCCGCTGTACATTCTATTGATTATTTTTGACAACCAATAAGTCTTTTTATTGTAGCAACATGGTTGTTAACGTTTTGGTGAGCACCAACAGGACTTTTGTGTGTTTGCATGTTGTTTTTGTTGTGTTGTTTGGATAAAAAATATATTTTTTCTTGAGGCTAGAACCCAGTATTCATGTTTACATTTTTTCTTTTAATCCAGAACTCTGCTTCACTATACAAACTTTTCGGTTTACGAAGCATATTCAACAACAAATTTAGTTTGTATATCACGGTTCCGCTGTACATTCTATTGATTATTGTTGACAACCAATAAGTATTTTTACTGTAGCAACATGGTTGTTAACGTTTTGGTGAGCACCAACAGGACAGTTGTGTGTTTTTGTTCTGTTTTTGTTGTGTTGTTTGGATAAAAAAAATACTTTTCTTGAGGCTAGAACCCATTATTAATTTTTACATAGCTTTTTTATTGGGAATTCTGCTTCACTAACAAACTTTTCGGTTTACAAAGCACATTCAAGAACCAAAAAAGTTCGTAAATCACGGTTCCGCTGTACATTCTATTGATTATTGTTGAGAAACAATGTGTCTTTTTATTGTAGCAACATGGTTGTTAACGTTTTGGTGAGCACCAACAGGACTTTTGTGTGTTTGTGTGTGTTGTTTAGATAAAAAAGAGACTTTTCTTGAGGCTAGAACCCAGTATTCATGTTTACATTGCTTTTTTTATTGGGAACTCTGCTTCACTATACAAACTTTTCGGTTTACGAAGCATATTCAAGAACCAACTAAGTTTGTAAATCACGGTTTCTCTGTACATTCTATTGATTATTGTTGAGAAACAATAGGTCTTTTTATTGTAGCAACATGGTTGTTAACGTTTTGGTGAGCACCAACAGGACTTTTGTGTGTTTGCATGTTGTTTTTGTTGTGTTGTTTGGATAAAGAAAAAAGAGACTTTTCTTGAGGCTAGAACCCAGTATTCATGTTTACATTGCTTTTTTTTATTGGGAACTCTGCTTCACTATACAAACTTTTCGGTTTATGAAGCATATTGAAGAACCAACTAAGTTTGTAAATTACAATTCCTCTGCACATTCTATTGATTATTATTGACAACCAATGTGTCTTTTTATTGTAGCAACATGGTTGTTAACGTTTTGGTGAGCACCAACAGGACTTTTGTGTGTTTGTGTGATGTTTTTGTTTTGTTGTTTGGTTAAAAAAAATACTTTTCTTGAGGCTAGAACCCATTATTAATTTTTACATAGCTTTTTTATTGGGAATTCTGCTTCACTAACAAACTTTTCGGTTTACAAAGCACATTCAAGAACCAAAAAAGTTCGTAAATCACGGTTCCGCTGTACATTCTATTGATTATTGTTGAGAACCAATGTGTCTTTTTATTGTAGCAACATGGTTGTTAACGTTTTAGTGGGCACCAACAGGAATTTTGTGTGTTTGTGTGATGTTTTTGTTGTGTTGTTTGGATAAAAAAATAGTTTTTGTTGAGGCTAGAACCCAGTATTCATGTTTACATTTTTTTTAAAATTCAGAACTCTACTTCACTATACAAACTTTTCGGTTTACGAAGCATATTCAACCACAAATTTAGGTTGTATATCATGGTTCCGCTGTACATTCTATTGATTATTTTTGACAACCAATAAGTCTTTTTATTGTAGCAACATGGTTGTTAACGTTTTGGTGAGCACCAACAGGACTTTTGTGTGTTTGCATGTTGTTTTTGTTGTGTTGTTTGGATAAAAAATATATTTTTTCTTGAGGCTAGAACCCAGTATTCATGTTTACATTTTTTCTTTTAATCCAGAACTCTGCTTCACTATACAAACTTTTCGGTTTACGAAGCATATTCAACAACAAATTTAGTTTGTATATCACGGTTCCGCTGTACATTCTATTGATTATTGTTGACAACCAATAAGTATTTTTACTGTAGCAACATGGTTGTTAACGTTTTGGTGAGCACCAACAGGACAGTTGTGTGTTTTTGTTCTGTTTTTGTTGTGTTGTTTGGATAAAAAAAATACTTTTCTTGAGGCTAGAACCCATTATTAATTTTTACATAGCTTTTTTATTGGGAATTCTGCTTCACTAACAAACTTTTCGGTTTACAAAGCACATTCAAGAACCAAAAAAGTTCGTAAATCACGGTTCCGCTGTACATTCTATTGATTATTGTTGAGAAACAATGTGTCTTTTTATTGTAGCAACATGGTTGTTAACGTTTTGGTGAGCACCAACAGGACTTTTGTGTGTTTGTGTGTGTTGTTTAGATAAAAAAGAGACTTTTCTTGAGGCTAGAACCCAGTATTCATGTTTACATTGCTTTTTTTATTGGGAACTCTGCTTCACTATACAAACTTTTCGGTTTACGAAGCATATTCAAGAACCAACTAAGTTTGTAAATCACGGTTTCTCTGTACATTCTATTGATTATTGTTGAGAAACAATGTGTGTTTTTACTGTAGCAACATGGTTGTTAACGTTTTGGTGAGCACCAACAGGACTTTTGTGTGTTTGTGTGATGTTTTTGTTGTGTTGTTTGGATAAAAAAGAGACTTTTCTTGAGGCTAGAATCCAGTATTGATGTTAGCATAGTTTTGTTATTGAGAACTCTGCTTCACTATACAAACTTTTAGGTTTACGAAGCATATTGAAGAACCAATTAAGTTCGTAAATTACGATTACGCTGCACATTCTATTGATTATTGTTGAGAAACAATGTGTCTTTTTATTGTAGCAACATGGTTGTTAACGTTTTGGTGAGCACTAACAGGACTTTTGTGTGTTTGTGTGTGTTGTTTAGATAAAAAAGAGACTTTTCTTGAGGCTAGAACCCAGTATTCATGTTTACATTGCTTTTGTTATTGGGAACTCTGTTTCACTATACAAACTTTTCGGTTTACAAAGCACATTCAAGAACCAAATAAGTTCGTAAATCACGGTTACGCTGCACATTCTATTGATTTTTGTTGAGAAACAATGTGTCTTTTTATTGTAGCAACATGGTTGTTAACATTTTGGTGAGCAAAAACCAACAGGACTTTTGTGTGTTTGTGTGTGTTGTTTCGATAAAAAAGAGACTTTTCTTGAGGCTAGAACCCAGTATTCATGTTTACATTTTTTTTTTTAATTCGGAACTCTGCTTCACTATACAAACTTTTCGGTTTACGAAGCATATTCAAGAACGAATTTAGTTTGTATATCAAGGTTCCGCTGTACATTCTATTGATTATTGTTGAGAAACAATGAGTCTTTTTATTGTAGCAACATGGTTGTTAACGTTTTGGTGATCACCAACAGGACTTTTGTGTGTTTGTGTCATGTTTTTGTTTTTTTGTTTGGATACAAAAGAGACTTTTCCTGAGGCTAGAACCCAGTATTGATGTTTACATTTTTTTTTTTTTGAGAACTCTGCTTCACTATACAAACTTTTCGGTTTACGATGCATATTCAAGAACCAATTAAGTTCGTATATTACGATTACTCTGTACATTCTATTGATTATTGTTTACAACCAATGTGTCTTTTTATCGTAGCAACATGGTTGTTAACGTTTTGGTGAGCACCAACAGGACTTTTGTGTGTTTGCATGTTCTGTTTTTGTTGTGTTGTTTGGATAAAAAAGGGACTTTTCTTGAGGCTAGAACCCATTATTAATTTTTACATAGCTTTTTTATTGGGAATTCTGCTTCACTAACAAACTTTTCGGTTTACAAAGCACATTCAAGAACCAATTAAGTTCGTAAATCACGGTTCCGCTGCACATTCTATTGATTATTGTTGAGAAACAATGTGTCTTTTTATTGTAGCAACATGGTTGTTAACGTTTTGGTGAGCACCAACAGGACTTTTGTGTGTTTGTGTGATGTTTTTGTTGTGTTGTTTGGATACAAAAGAGACTTTTCTTGAGGCTAGAACCCAGTATTCGTGTTTACATTGCTTTTGTTATTGGGAACTCTGCTTCACTATACAAACTTTTCGGTTTACGAAGCATATTCAAGAACCAATTAAGTTCGTAAATCACGGTTCCGCTGTACATCCTATTGATTATTGTTGAGAAACAGTGTGTCTTTTTATCGTAGCAACATGGTTGTTAACGTTTTGGTGAGCACCAACAGGACTTTTGTGTGTTTGTGTGATGTTTTTGTTGTGTTGTTTGGATAAAAAAAATAGATTTTTGTTAAGGCTAGAACCCAGTATTCATGTTTACATTTTTTTTTTTAATTGGGAACTCTGCTTCACTATACAAACTTTTCGGTTTACGAAGCATATTCAAGAACCAATTAAGTTCGTAAATTACGATTCCGCTGCACATTCTATTGATTATTGTTGAGAAACAATGTGTATTTTTATTGTAGCAACATGGTTGTTAACATTTTGGTGAGCACCAACAGGACTTTTGTGTGTTTGTGTGATGTTTTTGTTGTGTTGTTTGGATAAAAAAGAGACTTTTCTTGAGGCTAGAACCCATTATTAATTTTTACATAGCTTTTTTATTGGGAATTCTGCTTCACTAACAAACTTTTCGGTTTACGAAGCATATTCAACAACATATTTAGTTTGTATATCACGGTTCCGCTGTACATTCTATTGATTATTGTTGACCACCAATAAGTCTTTTTATTGTAGCAACATGGTTGTTAACGTTTTGGTGAGCACCAACAGGACTTTTGTGTGTTTGTGTGATGTTTTTGTTGTGTTGTTTGGATACAAAATATATTATTGATCCATTCACCCCATTTTGTTTTTTTTAATCCCCTATAAAACAGGGACTTTTGTCGAGGCTAGAACCCAGTTTTTATGTTTGCATTGTTTTTATTTATTGGGAAATCCGCTTCACTATACAAACTTTTTGGTTTATGAACTAAATTCAAGAATCAATTAAGTTTGTAAATCACGGTTGATTGATTGATTATTGTTGAGAAACAAATTGTCTTTTTACTATAGCAACATGGTTGTTAACGTTTTGGTGAGCACCAACAGGACTTTTGTGTGTCTGAGGGCTGTTTTTGTTGTGTTGTTTGGATAAAAAATTGACTTTTCTTAAGACTAGACCCCAGTATTCTTAGTTTTTTTATTGGGAACTCTGCTTCACTATACAAACTTTTCTGTTTACGAAGCATATGCACATCACGGTTCCTCTGTACATCCTATTGATTATTTGTCATGTCTGTGTGATCATGTTTTGTTTTAGTCATGTTCGGTTTTGTTTTTGGACTTTTTGTGCACTTTTGTTTCGTTGTCACCACAGCAACCATTAGTTTTCACCTGTTTCACGTTTTGAGTCACGCACCTGCTTTCACTAATCATGTCTATAGTATTTAAGTTCATTGTTTTCAGTTTGTCGTTCTGACGACATCCCACAATTATGCTCTACAGACTCTTCATCCTCTTAGATCATGCTTCATGTCCCATGCCAAAGTAAGTTTTTGTTCCATGTTTATAGTCTTTTTGTGTTGTTTGGATAAAAATGATACTTTTCTTGAGACGAGAACCCAGTATTAATTTTTACATTGCTTTTTTATTGGGAACTCTGCTTCACTATACAAACTTTTCTGTTTACGAAGCATATGCACATCACGGTTCCTCTGTACATCCTATTGATTATTTGTCATGTCTGTGTGATCATGTTTTGTTTTAGTCATGTTCGGTTTTGTTTTTGGACTTTTTGTGCACTTTTGTTTCGTTGTCACCACAGCAACCATTAGTTTTCACCTGTTTCACGTTTTGAGTCACGCACCTGCTTTCACTAATCATGTCTATAGTATTTAAGTTCATTGTTTTCAGTTTGTCGTTCTGACGACATCCCACAATTATGCTCTACAGACTCTTCATCCTCTTAGATCATGCTTCATGTCCCATGCCAAAGTAAGTTTTTGTTCCATGTTTATAGTCTTTTTGTGTTGTTTGGATAAAAATGATACTTTTCTTGAGACGAGAACCCAGTATTAATTTTTACATTGCTTTTTTATTGGGAACTCTGCTTCACTATACAAACTTTTCGGTTTATGAACCATATTCAAGAACCAATTGGTAAGCTGTTGTTTTTTCGTTCCCTTGTTCATCAGCTAAAGAAACAGAACATAATAACGGGTCTGATGTGTTATCATTCACATTGCACTGACAAAAGGAAAACCTGTTCATCCTTCCAGAAAACATGAATATTCAGTTTCTCCTCACATATTTGTGCAGATGGTTCGGTGTTGTGTTGCATGTGTGTCAATAACACACACCCGAACATTAACAATAGACAAAGCAGCTTTACACTTTTAATGCCAAGATTACGTTTCTAATCTAAAACTAATTCTTCCCTGGGCTCTAATCTTCAGAGCCTTCTAACGAGTTTGTCGTGGGAATTTGGTTGTAATTACGACGTGTAATGCCACGAATGAGGGTCGAGCGGCTTCCGTTCTTCTCGAGGGATTTGTCACTTTGCTCTCCTAATGATTGTTTATAATATTAGCGCCGTTAAACAACTGTTCAACCCTGTTGTTCTTAGCAGGATATAACTGCTCTTTATATTCAATATCTTGCTTGTAAAAGGAAAATGCAGAGTATGACCTGTTTTATATTTCGTCCTTGCCACTTACATCTCTGTAATCTCACCAATGTGCAGAGAAGGGGCAAACCTGACACCGCTCCAAGCACATTATGTTTTAAATGTTTATGACCCAGTGCTGGGCTGATGCATAATGTGACCCCTCCCCTCGGAAGCAGCTTCAGCTATGTAATCAGGGAATGCCCAAATAAATGGGGAAGCGCTGGAACTTTTTCCTCAGAGCGTGGGGGTGACACTGTACGAGGGTGCAGGTCCACGTACAATTCTGTCTCTGTTTGATTCCTTGCTTCTTGTCTTGTTTAATAGATAGTTCGGTGTTTGAACCTGACATTTGTAATGGTTGTTATGTATTTATATTGCATGTACTTTTTCCTCTGTGTTTTAATGCAGGGTTGTTTTATTTAACCATAATGGGCCCCGTGCGCCGTCTCGAGGGCCACCAAAAAATATCAGTTTCTCAGCAGTACTCAGTTGTAATACACCTTTCCACCACTTGTGGCAGTAATGACAATCTAACCTAAGTGTCAAAGTCAAGGCCTGCGAATGAATGATCTAGGGCCCCTGAGATGATATTTGATTATTATTAGAACCGGCCCACAGGCTGTTTTGCACGCACCAATACTCCGTCAATGTTGGCGCATTTTCCAAATGGGGGTCCCATCAAGTCATAAAAATGGGGCCCCACAGTACATTCTTGGGGTCCCACTTTTTTGTAAGTGTTTTGAAAACAAATAATAAATGTATGCATTATCCTGTTATATCTCACATTCTATATTGTTTTTTGGAAAAAGGTTGTCATAAACGTTATTTAATTAATAAATAAAAAAATAATACAAAAGAAAACCCATTTTTATGCATATGTAAATTTATTCAGTTATAAACCTTTCTTCTTTCCTTCATGGATCTAAACTTTACCGCTGCTGGTATTTTTGTCGATATTTTTATTGTAATATTTTCAGAATGAGTTTGGTCTATTTTTGGCCAAAGTAAGACAAAGAAAACAATCTGAAGTTGTCTTTATTTTTTTTTTTTAGTTTTAATGCCGTGATTTTAATAGCTTTGAGCTAAAATTAGTTTGACTTTCCTGATCTAAAACAAACAGAAGAAGCCTGGAACCATAGAGAAGTTTCTTAAGCGCAGAAAATATGACTAAAGTTTCAAAGTTGTTGTTTTTATTTTATTTCTACTTTAATTGTATTGACAGTTTAGTTAACATATTTACTATCATTCATCATTAGTTTATTTTAGCACTACATAATTATATGTAACAAAATATTTTCATCAAATATGCAGAAGTATATTTGGTTATTACTTATTTTTCTAATCAGCCCGACCTAAACCTAAAGTTTATGTGTCAAACATATTATCTTCGGGATTAACACATCATTTCAGATCATTTGACGAGGTTTATTTTGTTAAAATGTAAGTAGGTTACATATAATTATTGAATACAATTCAAATCAAGAGTAATATTATTAATATTTGAGAGGAAAAGTTGGTCTAAAACGGTAAAAAAAAAAAAAAAAAAACTGTTTTAATGGATGCTGTTGCGTCGACCAGCTCTTCTTCCCAGGGAATCTAAGTTACAGGTCAATCCCAAATTCTTTCGATGACATATATGCTGAGTAAGAAGGACCACCAAGACAGAATTGGAATATTTTCAAGTTTTACTAAAACTTTAGGGGTTCAACTTACCAATACATTCATATCGGCTACTCTAGTTGATCTGGCATTCCAAGGGAAAAGCCAACTATTTTCACACAAAGAAAACCCCCATTTCTCCCCCTCGCAACACTGATAAGGGAAAAGTGGGTGTTGTATTTCACATTCCAAAGGTGAAGACACTAACCAGGCATCTGAAATGTCTGAAGAAACTGGTAGAAGGAACAAAAGAAAAGTACTATCTACTCTAAACATGGCTATGTAAAAGGAAATAACTCTTAAACATATCTGCATCCTTCCACAATGCCCTGATCAAACTAACCTAATTAAAGAAAGCAATATTTACATTTGAATATTTATCGTATTCTGATTGTTCACTGACGTTTGTTTTTTTCTCTCTAAATGTTGCCTACAGGGGGCGTTAGTCACAGCCTGCGCTGATGACACCTTACACTTATGGAATCTTCGTCAGAGGCGACCGGCTATCCTGCATTCACTCAAGTTCAACAGAGAGAGGTGAGCGCACACACACACACACACACACACACACACACACACACACACACTGGTTATCATTTGGAATGGGGACCAAGTTTTTGATCTTGACTAGTAGGGAGCACCCTTTCTACAGGTTGAACACACACACACACACACACACACACACATACACACACACACACACACACACACACACACACACACACACACTGGTTATCATTTGGAATGGGGACCAAGTTTTTGATCTTGACTAGTAGGGAGCACCCTTTCTACAGGTTGAACACACACACACACACACACACACACACACACACACACACACTCACACACACACACACACACACACACACACACACACACACACAGTCTATTGCTCATTTGCACACATTTAAACATCGTGTAGTGTCTGTTAGCCTACAAAATAACATGTTTTTCTATCTGGTGGAAAATGACATTTCTTTGGAAGCAAGCAGCAGGCTAGGGTTAGGGTCAACAGTGGTTCATCATGGAGCCACACACACACACACACACACACACACACACACACACACACACACACACACAGTATATTGCTCATTCGCACGCATCTAAACATTGTGTAGTATCTGTTAGCCTACAAAATAACATGTTTTTCTATCTGGTGAAAAATGACATTTCTTTGGAAGCAAGCAGCAGGCTAGTTTTTCTATCTTGTGGAAAAGGAAATTTCTTTGGAAGCAAGCAGCAGACTAGTTTGGGTCAACAGTGGTTCATCATGAAGCCACCTTCTATTCACACACACACACACACACACACACACACACACACACACACACACACACACACACAGTATATTGCTCATTCGCACGCATCTAAACATTGTGTAGTGTCTGTTAGCCTACAAAATAACATGTTTTTCTATCTGGTGGAAAATTAAAGTCTTCTATTCACACACACACACACACACACACACACACACACACACACACACACACACACACACACACACACACACACACACACACACACACACACAGTATATTGCTCATTCGCACGCATCTAAACATTGTGTAGTGTCTGTTAGCCTACAAAATAACATGTTTTTCTACCTGGTGGAAAATTAAATTTCTTTGGAAGCAAGCAGCAGGCTAGGGTTAGGGTCAACAGTAGTTCATCATGGAGCCACACACACACACACACACACACACACACACACACACACACACACACACACACACACACACACACACACACACACACACACACACACACAACAAACACACACACACACACACACACACACACACACACACACACACGCACACACACACACACACACACACACACACACACATGAATATTGTATTCAAATCCACCTTACCTTGTCGGTTAGTCTTCTTGACGTGAAGCGGATAAGAGGTGGAGGCATTGTCGACAACGCTGTGGATCATTCCTGAATGTTTCAAACCACACATCACTTGTCCATTGCTTCTTGTGGACTAGCAAAACTACACACAAGCATACAACTAATATTAGCACAGTAGCTTACGGAGATCGATTTGGTCGTCCACAATGGATGTGCTGCCGGGCACACAGTGGGTGTGTTAAAACTATTTGCCAGAATCGCTCATCTGACTTGCAAATACGGAAGAAACACGTCCGCAATTGTAACTATTGGAAATAAGAAGGACATTTGTATGGTTGCTGACTTTGCCAAAGGGGTAAAAATGTGACAAGTTTTGTACACCAAAGCATGTTTTTATACGGTCTGTGGTTCATAAGTCGAAAAGTTCGTACAATGAGTGTCAGGTTCAAACACTGATGACATCTATTAAACAAGACAAGAGGCAAAGAATCAAACAGAGGCCGAATTCAATTTGGACTCAATATTGAGGAGAAAACGTGTCGACCTGTAACCTCTTACAGTGTCACCCACGCTCTGCCAAAAGATTGCACTCCTTCTTTATTTGACTTTCTCCCCCCACCTCACCACAGCCGCTTCCAGAGGGAAGTGGGTCGTAAACAGCGTTGCCTTTGGTGACCGAACAGTTCAAAAGAAGAGGTCGTAAAAGAGTTCAAAAAGAGTTCCATAAAATAGTTCAAAAGGGGTTCGTAAAATACTTCAAAAAGAGTTCGCCTGGAAATTGGGCAGATCCTGCCATCTGAAGTCACAGTGGAGTTTTACGAGTCTTCCTCCGGGTAGGCCCCAAAAACAGCTCCCGTCTCCCTGCCAGGAACTCAATGTAATACAAAGCTTTTGTGATCATTTAGAAACAATTATTCTAACAATGAGGAGTTCGATTTAGAAACTCTTGCATTTGCAAACTTTTCGGGATGCGAAAACCACTTTAAATGATGCGGCAAACCACGTTGAATGACATGGTGGGCCACTATTGACGTGACGGACTACATTAAATAGTCTTCAGTGCTTCAGCGTGTGTGTTTTTTCTCGCCATTCACCAAATTTGGTCTTCTGTGTCACTCATTATGGGTTCAAAAATGCCAACAAACCAGCCTGGATAGAGGGAGGGATTTGCTGTGGACTTAAAAATTACCATTTGCCAGGATTGCTCATCCGGCTTGCAAATACGGAAGAAACACTGTTTTTATACGGTAAGTCGAAAAGTTCGTACAAGGAGGGGTCCGATTTAGAAACCCTTGCCATTTGCGAACTTTTCGGGATGCGAACCTTTAGATCAGGGGTGTGGAACTTGTTTTTATTGAGGGCCACTTAGCAATTATGGACCACTTTAAACCATGCGGCAAACCACATTAAATGACATGGGGTGGGCCACTATAATGTGATGGACTACATTAAATAGTCTTCAGCGTGTGTGTTTTTTCTCGCCATTCACCAAGTTCGGTCTTCTGTGTCACTCAATACGGGTTCAAAAACGCCAACAAACCAGCCTGGATAGAGGGAGGGATTTGCTGTGGACTTAAAAATTACTATTTGCTGATATGACTGATTGTTCATCAGGCTTGCAAATACGGAAGAAACACGTCCACAATTGCAACTCTTGGAAATAAGAAGGACATTTATATGGTGTCTGACTTTGCCAAAGGGGTAGAATATTGTTGCAAGGTGATAGCAGTTGCGGGGCTATCATTAGCAAGAAGAGAGAGCGACATGTCCAGAGCTGACCATGCTGGAAGCAGCATGGAAGAGCTATTTAAGGCGAGCTGTGGGTGGTCAAAAAAACTTTGAAACGAGAAGCGGAATTCCCAGCGTGGTACGGCGTGGCGAGGCTGCTAGCTCCGACTAAGCTTTGGGGAAGTTTTTATCAAGCACTTCAAGGATTTTATTGGTGAAGGAGGCTTTGCACTGCAACAAGTCTCTAATTGGGAATTGTGGATTGTATTTTTTTATTGTAGCAACATGGTTGTTAACGTTTTGGACTTTTGTGTGTGTGTGCTGTTTTTGTCCTGTTGTTTGGATAAAAAAAAGAGATTGTTGATCCATTTACCACCTTGTTATGCTTTTTTCCCCTCTAAAATAGGGACTTTTCTCCAGGCTAGAATGCAGTATTCATATTTTTATGGGGAACTCTGCTTCACTATACAAACTTTTTAGTTTATGAACCATATTCAAGAACCAATTAAGTTTGTAAATCACGGTTCCGCTGTACATCCTATTGATTATTGTTGACAACCAATGTGTCTTTTTATTGTAGCAACATGGTTGTTAACGTTTTGGTGAGCACTAACAGGACTTGTGTGTGTGTGTGCGCTGTTTTTGTTGTGTTGTTTGGATAAAAAAAGAGACTTTTCTTGAGGCTAGAACCCAGTATTCATGTTTACATTGCTTTTTTTATTGGTAACTCTGCTTCACTATACAAACTTTTCGGTTTACGAACTATTTTCAAGAACCAATTAAATTGATAAATCACGGTTCCGCTGTACATCCTATTGATTATTGTTGAGAAACAACGAGTCCACAGTGTAAGTTAGCATATTGACTTCTTGTTCCCCCCCACTCTGTGTCGTAGTGTCAGAGCTACTCTGTTTCTCGTCAAAATAGTCCCGTATCCAGCTTACCATTCTTTTTGTTTTCTTTTTCTTTTTCTTTGCATGACAGGTTGTTAGAGGAGCCAACTTGCCGTCATTATCCCCTTTCACGCCGCCGATTACAGACAATGTTGTGGGAGAAAGCACTCAAATTACGGGCTTAATAGGCAGTGCTGAAGCTGAAGTCGACCCTGTAATTGGCCAGCCTTGGAGGTAGAATGCAATCAATGTTGCCCAACAGGTGTGTTAAAAGTGGCACCAGATGGCGGCACAGGCGTCGCCTCTCTTCTTATGATCTGACTGCTGTAAACTGTGTTGCTGTGTAAAGACACACTTGCTCTGAGTGCCACGTGAATGACAGGCGAAGAAATGCCAACTTTACGCTTGCCTCTCATACGGCAATTTATGGAAATGTCAGTGATGGCTGGGCTGTTGTCTCAAAATGGACAACCTTGTTAAAACTAATGCACGGATTGATTACCAGGCATCAACAAGTCAATTGAACATTTCACTATTTGATTCAAGACATGAGCATGTCATATTGGACCATCTCTTATACGTCCTGTAATAGTGTAAAGGTGGTGGTAAGCAAGTGTTTTATTGTTGTTTCCCAGCACAGACACCTCACTCTGTACACTCTGGCATAGGTTTGTACGGGATACCGGTACTAATAAAGTACCACAATACTAATTCAGAATCAGAATCAAAATCAGAATCAGAAATATTTTAATAATTAGCATTAACCGGAACCGGAGGGTGTGTTCCAACTATCGTGGAATCACACTCCTCAGCTTTCCCGGTAAGGTCTATTCATGTGTACTGGAGAGGAGGCTACGCCGGATAGTCGAACCTCGGATTCCGGAGGAACAGTGTGGTTTTCGTCCTGGTCGTGGAACTGTGGACCGGCTCTATACTCTCGGCAGGGTCCTTGAGGGTGCCCCAACCAGTCTACATGTGCTTTGTGGACTTGGAGAAGGCATTCTACCGTGTACCCCCGGAAGTCCTGTGGGAAGTGCTCAGAGAGTATGGGGTAACGGACTGTGATTGTGATGGTCCACTCCCTGTATGATCAGTGTCAGAGCTTGGTCCGCATTGCCGGCAGTAAGTCGGACACGTTTCCAGTGAGGGTTGGACTCCGCCAAGGCTGCCCTTTGTCACAGATTCTGTTCATAACTTTTATGGACAGAATTTCTAGGCGCAGTTAAGGCGTTGAGGGGATCCGGTTTGGTGGCTGCAGGATTAGGTCTCTGCTTTTTGCAGATGACGTGGTCCTGATAGCTTCATCTGGCCAAGATCTTCAGCTCTCACTGGATCGGTTCGCAGCCGAGTGTGAAGCGTCTAAGATGAGAATCAACATCTCCAAGTCCGAGTCCATGGTTCTCGCCCGGAAAAGGGTGGAGTGCCATCTCCAGGTTGGGGAGGAGACCCTGCCCCAAGTGGAGGAGTTCAAGTACCTCGGAGTCTTGATCACGAGTGAGGGAAGAGTTGATTGTGACATCGACAGGCGGATCGGTGCGGCGTATTCAGTAATGCGGACGCTGTATCGACCCGTTGTGGTGAAGAAGGAGCTGAGCCGGAAGGCAAAGCTCTCGATTTACCGGTCGATCTATGTTCTCATCCTCACCTATGGTCATGAGCTTTGGGTTATGACCGAAAGGACAAGATCACGGGTACAAGCGACCCAAATGAGTTTCCTCCGCCGGGTGGCGGGTCTCTCCCTTAAAGATAGCAAATTAAAGCCGCTGCTCCTCCACATGGAGAGGAGCCACATGAGGAGGTTTGGGCATCTGGTCAGGATGCCACCCGAACGCCTCCCTGGGGAGGTGTTTCGAGCACGTCCGACCGGTAGGAGGTCGCGGGGAAGACCCAGGACACGTTGGGAAGACTATGTCTCCCGGCTGGCCTGGGAACGCCTCGGGGTCCCACAGGAAGAGCTGGACGAAGTGGCTGGGGAGAGGGAAGTCTGGGCTTCCCTACTTAGGCTGCTGCCCCCACGACCCAACCTCGGATAAGCGGAAGAAGATGGATGGATGGATGGAAATTAAGATTTTCAGCACAATCCTATTCAAGATCAGACAAACATTACAGGGAAACAGAACAGGATCGCTGACGGGTCTGACAACTTTCGGTGCCACTTACAAAAAAGGGTAAGAAACAGGTAAACGCTGGGGAGGGGGATGGTGAGAAAAAAAAGACTCCGAGCTACTGCCATTCTTAAAGGGGCACACACACACATACGCCACTCTCACAACAGCTGCTTTAAAACACGCTTCGCCAAATGTTGCGATTAGTATTACCACCTTTGCTTCAAACTTAGCTAAACATTTAAATAAATAAACAATCAGATCTGCACAAAGCGTTATAAAAAGGTGACAGATAATGATGTGGTTGTTACACCTGTCCTGCTGTTCAGTCCGGTGCAGACCGTAGTCGAGGAGCACAGGGAAGACATTTCCTTCAGGGTCGATGCCATTTCAATGCCTTTTGATTTATATTTTAACCTTGTGAAATTGTTCTTTGACTGTAATTGTTTAATGTAGTGTAAGATTTTCTGTTAAAATAAAGTCAATATTGACATTTTTCGTAGTTCCCTTTATTTGTAAAAGTATCAAAAAATATCAATATACATTTTGGTACCGGTACTGGTACTAAATTATTTGTATCGGGACACCCCTACTCTGGCATAAAACTTTAGTGGCAAAAAATATTTACGTATTTTGCTCATTTTTAAGCATACGGTGGTGTATTAATTTCACAGACGCGTCACAACGTTCACTTTTCCCTTCAACAACAACAACACTACTAATCACGGCAGACTTCATGAGTGACAACAAAGACTACTTTGGGACAAATGATGATCCGGAAACTTATATTTTTGAGCCTGAATATAAGGAAGATGATCTACAGGTTTTAGAAGCTGAGTGCTAAACAGATGCAGCAAGTAGCAGTATTGCTAAGTGCTAAATAAGATATAGAAACTATCAACCCCTTACTGTACAATGTCTGCTCCCACTGGGATGCCGACTGATGGGATGTTTATATCTTCCCGTTTACGTGAAGAATTAATCGTGAAAAAAGATGGCTGCAAACAAGCGTATTTTTGCTTCTTTCTTGTCTAAGTTGGATGTCAAAGTTGACCAACTTCTTGGTTTATGTCCACAACCTTCTACTATCCAGGTGAGAGGCATGGTTTATAACCGAGAATTAACTTTCACCAACACAGAGGCGATGCAGCAGCTCAGTATGTCAATATAGTAGCTTTAAAAGTTTGCGTTTACGTTTATAAAAACAATATCGCTAATACTGGGTTGCTAGTCAGGTCACAACATGAAAATGGAGTATTGTATATTTTTGGGATGTTTTTTTAGAGGGCTTTATGGGGCGCAATTGAGTACCCCTATCTTCTGCATTGTTAGCCACCTTGCCGTGTTCTACGAATTGGAAAAACGTGTTTTCTGGTCTCACGTAAAGGATTGGGAAAGTTAGGCCAACATCCCCAAAAAAATGGAGCGGCCGTCTCCCGGGGATGCCACAGGCAATGCGTCACACGTCCTCACTTATCTTTGAATTAAGATAAGACAACTTGCAAAACAAGGTCAATTTTTTCGATTCTTGACCGCCATCACTTACTGTGTGGAGAGCTGTGTCAGGTCAGAGCTCGCCTGTGATCGACCGCTGATCTCGGTCTACCCTTCCCTCCCACCCCAACTCTCCGCAACCCTTAGACCGTAACAGTGACACACACTGGATGACACATGGCTTTTTTTCTGCACTCCACCATGAGCAAGCACTTGGCAACAGTGGCAGGGCAAATTGCTCAGTAGGTAAACATTCATCAACCTCGGCCAGGGAGGCACAGTGAATAAATCACTGGATGCGAGGGATAATCATCAGGGCATGTGGGTACTGTGGCAGCGCTGGAGAGTGACTGTCAGGTTCAAACATGGACGAGACAAGAAGCAAAGGAATCAAACAGAGACAGGATTCAATTTAGCTCATGAGGAGAAACGTCTGGGGCTGCACACTCAGCTACAGCCTGAGGAGGGAGCTCCACGCCTCCTCATTTATTTGGGCATTTCCTGAGTACATGGCTGCAGCTGTTTTTAATGGGAAGGGGGGTCATAAACAGCTGCCGCACTCGGTCATAAACAGTTTAAAGAAAATCCAATCCAATCCACTTTATTTATATAGCACATTTAAACAACAAAATGTTTCCAAAGTGCTGCACAACAATATTAAAGACAATATTCAAATAGTATCCTTTTCTCCACCAAAAAATAAATACAAAAAAATATATATATATATAATTAAATAAATTATAAATGGGTTATACTTGTATAGCGCTTTTCTACCTTCAAGGTACTCATAGCGCTTTGACAGTATTTCCACATTCACCCATTCACACACTGATGGCGGGAGCTGCCATGCAAGGCGCTAACCAGCAGCCATCAGGAGCAAGGGGTGAAGTGTCTTGCCCAAGGACACGACGGACGTGACTAGGATGGTAGAAGGTGGGGATTGAACCCCAGTAACCAGCAACCCTCCGATCGCTGGCACGGCCACTCTACCAACTTCGCCATGCCGTGGCATGGGAGGGGGGGTCATAAACAGCGGTTGCACTCGCTCATAAACAGTTTAAAGAAAATCCAATCCAATCCACTTTATTTATATAGCACATACAAACAACAAAATGTTTCAAAAGTGCTGCACAACAATATTAAAAACAATATTCAAATAGTATCCTTAGCTCCACCAATGACTGAATAAAAACAAAAAAATAAAAATAAAAAAATAAAAATATATATAAAATAAATATGATTAAAAATGATTTTAAAGGGTAAAACCAATTAAAACAGTAAATAGAAATCTAAATTTTAAAAACACAGAGGACCACACAAAAAGGTGCCTGGAGCGGTGTCAGGTCTGCTCCCTCTCTGCTTCGTAGATCTCGGGTCATGACAAGGTCTTCCTGTGGCTGTCCAATAGATCAAAGAAACCGACACCTCCACGTCGCATCCCATCGCACACAGTGGAGGTTTACAAGCGGTGGGCCTTTTGCTTGATAAGAACAAAGACAGCTTTTGTCTTCTCGCAGGAACACAAAGTTGTGTGATAACTTATATACAATTATTCTGACAGTGACGTACTTTGTGAAGCAGTATCGTTTGGATGCTTTCTGCAAGTATTGTGTACGGTGAAACAACATGCATGTTCGTAGTGTAAAAGCTGGACTGGATTATTTTGGCAGCCGTATTTTCTTTAATTTTTTTTTTTTAATTAATTAATTTATTTCCGGCAATGACATAAAAGAAAAATACAGAGTTGGCAACACATAATAATATAAATTAAAGCTGCAAGCAGCATTGGTCGGGCCCGCATATTTGGCAGGTGCTAGTCCTAAGTGTCCCAATACTTTTGTCCAGTTTTAGTAGTAAGTGTCCCAATACTTTTGTCAATTTGTAGTCCTAAGTGTCCCAATACATTTGTCAAGTTTTAATCCTAAGTGTCCCAATACTTTTGTCCAGTTTTAGTCCTAAGTGTCCCAAAACATTTGTCCAGTTTTAGTCCTAAGTGTCCCAATACGTTTGTCCAGTGGTAGTTCTATGTGTCCCAATACTTTTGTCAAGTTTTAGTCCCAAGTGGCCCAATACTTTTGTCAAGTTTTAGTCCTAAGTGTCCCAATACTTTTGTCCAGTGGTAATCCGAAGTGTCCCAATATTTATGTCAAGTTGTAGTCAAGTGTCCCAATACTTTTGTCAAGTTTTAGTCCCAAGTGGCCCAAAACTTTTGTCAAGTTTTAGTCCCAAGTTTCCCAATACTTTTGTCAAGTTGTAGTCCCAAGTGTCCCAATACTTTTGTCCAGTTGTCGTCCTAAGTGTCCCAATACTTTTGTCCGGTGGTAGTCATAAGTGTCCCAATACTTTTGTCTAGTGTACCTACCTTGTCTGCATTGTGTGGGCACGCTGGTGCTTCCTGCTTTTAAGCAGCCATCTTAAAAAAACAGCAGCGCAGCAGCATCAGCGCGGCGGGTCTTTGAAGGGTCATAAAATCAAAACCGGAGCAGGTATTAAAACGCTGTTCTGTTATTTTATACACAAGGGTTTAATCTCTCTCCTGTGTTAGTTTGAAGCCGAAACGACAAACGCGCTCAGAGGAGTTTTTGAAGGAAGGTGACCGGTTTTTACAAAAAATTTGTTTTGAAGGGGGAATAGCAAACTTCCTGTTGATTTTTGCTGGGGGTTGTCAATTTATGAAATGTAGGTCTAAGTGAGACCTACATAGAGGTTTTTGTTTCATGTCTCTCTGACCTTCCCAGTGGGAGTTACAGGCAGTTTTGTCAGTTTTTTCATCCGAGGAGCAGTTTTTTGTGCGTTTTATTAAAAAATTGCGCTAGAGCACAATTTTGAGATTTGGGGTTAGGTTTTTTTATTAGATCACAATGTTTGCCAGTCCTGATGTGTGCGTTCAGTTTGGTGAGTTTTGAAGCATGTTAAGGGGGTCAAATTACAGCTCAAAGAGGCAAAAGTGACTGTTTTTAGTACTTTTTTGTCTTGAAGGGGGAATTGCCAACTTCCTGTTGATTTTAGCCCGAGAATGTACCATTATGAAATGTAGGTCTAAGTCAGACCTGCATAGAGGTTTTTGTTTCATGTCTCTTCGACCTTCCTAGTGGGAGTTACAGGCAGTCTAGTTTTTTTTTTTCCTAGGGGGCGCTAGAGCGCAATTTTGATTTTTGGGGTTTGGTTTTTTCATCAAACGGCAATTTTCGCCAGCCCTGATGTGTGCGTCAAATATGGTGAGTTTTGAAGCATGTTAAGTGGGTCAAATTACAGCTCAAAGAGGCGGCCGGTATAATAATAATAAAGAATTAAAGCTGCAAGCAGCGTTGTTCGGGCCCGCGTATTTGGCAGGTGCTAGTCCTAAGTGTCCCAATACTTTTGTATACTTTTAGTCTGAAGTGTCCCAAGACTTTTGTCTAGTGTACCTACCTTGTCTGCATTGTGTGGGCACGTTGGTGCTTCCTGCTTTTGAGCAGCCATCTTAAAAAAACAGCACCGCAGGAGCATCAGTGCAGCGGGTCTTTGAAGGGTCATAAAATCAAAACCGGAGCAGGTATTAAAACGCTGTTCTGTTATTTTATACACAAGGGTTTAATCTCTCTCCTGTGTTAGTTTGAAGCCGAAACGACAAACGCGCTCAGAGGAGTTTTTGAAGGAAGGTGACCGGTTTTTACAAAAAATTTGTTTTGAAGGGGGAATGGCAAACTTCCTGTTGATTTTTGCTGGGGGTTGTCAATTTATGAAATGTAGGTCTAAGTGAGACCTACAAAGAGATTTTTTGTTTCATGTCTCTCCGACCTTCCCAGTGGGAGTTACAGGCAGTTTTGTCAGTTTTTTCATCCGAGGAGCAGTTTTTTGTGCGTTTTATTAAAGAGCACAATTTTGAGATTTGGGGTTAGGTTTTTTTATTAGATCACAATGTTTGCCAGTCCTGATGTGTGCGTTCAGTTTAGTGAGTTTTGAAGCATGTTAAGGGGGTCAAATTACAGCTCAAAGAGGCAAAAGTGACTGTTTTTAGTACTTTTTTGTCTTGAAGGGGGAATTGCCAACTTCCTGTTGATTTTAGCCCGAGAATGTACTATTATGAAATGTAGGTCTAAGTCAGACCTGCATAGAGGTTTCATGTCTCTCCGACCTTCCCAGTGGGAGTTACAGGCAGTTTTGTCAGTTTTTTCATCCGAGGAGCAGTTTTTTGTGCGTTTTATTAAAAAATTGCGCTAGAGCACAATTTTGAGATTTGGGGTTAGGTTTTTTATTAGATCACAATGTTTGCCAGTCCTGATGTGTGTGTTCAGTTTGGTGAGTTTTGAAGCATGTTAAGGGGGTCAAATTACAGCTCAAAGAGGCAAAAGTGACTGTTTTTAGTACTTTTTTGTCTTGAAGGGGGAATTGCCAACTTTATGTTGATTTTAGCCCGAAAATGTACTATTATGAAATGTAGGTCTAAGTCAGACCTGCATAGAGGTTTCATGTCTCTCCGACCTTCCCAGTGGGAGTTACAGGCAGTTTTGTCAGTTTTTTCATCCGAGGAGCAGTTTTTTGTGCGTTTTATTAAAAAATTGCGCTAGAGCACAATTTTGAGATTTGGGGTTAGGTTTTTTTATTAGATCACAATGTTTGCCAGTCCTGATGTGTGCGTTCAGTTTGGTGAGTTTTGAAGCATGTTAAGGGGGTCAAATTACAGCTCAAAGAGGCAAAAGTGACTGTTTTTAGTACTTTTTTGTCTTGAAGGGGGAATTGCCAACTTCCTGTTGATTTTAGCCCGAGAATGTACTATTATGAAATGTAGGTCTAAGTCAGACCTGCATAGAGGTTTCATGTCTCTCCGACCTTCCCAGTGGGAGTTACAGGCAGTTTTGTCAGTTTTTTCATCCGAGGAGCAGTTTTTTGTGCGTTTTATTAAAAAATTGCGCTAGAGCACAATTTTGAGATTTGGGGTTAGGTTTTTTTATTAGATCACAATGTTTGCCAGTCCTGATGTGTGCGTTCAGTTTGGTGAGTTTTGAAGCATGTTAAGGGGGTCAAATTACAGCTCAAAGAGGCAAAAGTGACTGTTTTTAGTACTTTTTTGTCTTGAAGGGGGAATTGCCAACTTCCTGTTCACTTTTGCCCGAGAATGTACCATTAATGAAATTTAGGTCTAAGTCAGACCTACATAGAGGTTTTTGTTTTATGTCTCTCCGACCTTCCTAGTGGGAGTTACAGGCAGTCTAGTTTTTTTTTTCCTAGGGGGCGCTAGAGCGCAATTTTGAGTTTTGTGGTTCGTTTTTTTTTTAAAAAGGCAATTTTCGCAGGTCCTGATGTGTGGGTCAAATATGGTGAGTTTTGAAGCATGTTATGTGGGTCAAATTACAGTTTAATGTGGCGGCGGAAGAATAAAGAATAAAGAATAAAACCTTACAAATTCAATAGGTCCTTATGTCCCATTGCATAAGGACTCCCTTTGGGAGTCCTTATGCAATGGGCCATGCGGGCCCTAATTAATATAGTGCAAAAGGTAATGTACAGTATGTAATGCATGATTGTCCAGTTTTGCCCGAAAAGGAGTGGGAAGAAGATAATTTATTTAATCTCACCTCATAATACATTACTATACAGTAGGGTTGTACGGTATACCGGTACTAGTATAGTATCGCGGTACTAATGAACCAAAAACGGTACTAAACTCTGATTGAAAAGTACCGGTTCCCCATTTTTTTTTCTTTTTTCTTTTTTACGGAGTACAAGAGTGTATGTAGTCGATACTACTATGATTTCACAAAATCGTGTTACTAGACTCAGGAATATGTCCCTACACATGAAGACTTTGAATATGTATGATCCTGTAACTACTTGGTATACGACGGTTTAATAAGTAAGAGTTGTTTTAGTTATATTGTAAAACTTACAAACGTTGCTTGGAGTGATGAATGGAACATTTAAAGTGTTGGTGTTGTTTACTGCCATCGTATTGTGGTCTACACGTATCTCTTATGTTTGACTGCCATCTACTGGTCACACTTATCATTACACCATGTACCAAATAAAATTGCTTCGAGGTCGGTAAGCACAACCAGAATTGTGCCTGGTTATAAGGCGCACTGTCATTTGATCTGTCCTTTCATTGAGAAAATGATAGGATTTCAAGTGCGTCGTTGGGGAGGGGGGCGTGGCCTGTTGAATTAAAATAAAAAGACTGTATTCCAACTGTCTGTATTGCTTTTCAGCAACGTGTTGATGGGTGTGCTCTCTGTCCGTGTGTCTCTCTCTCTCTCTCCAACTCCCAACTCCAACCACGTGTCTCGTGCCGGCTGCTGCTAATAAAGGCGACAGGGGATTAGATAACCAGGCACACCTGCGCCATCTACTCAAAAAGATTTGGTGTTATTTACTGCCATCGTATCGCAGTCTGCACGTATCTCTTATGTATGACTGCCATCTACTGGTCACACTTATCATTACACCATGTACCAAATAAAATTGCTTCGAGGTCGGTAAGCACTACCAGAATTATGCCGGGTTATAAGGCGCACTGTCATTTGATCTGTCCTTTCATTGAGAAAATGATAGGATTTTAAGTGTGCCTTTGTGGAGGGGGGCGTGGCCTGCGGGCCTGCCGCGGAACAAGGTGTGCAAGGACCGACCTCGAAGACAGGGACAGGTGAGTAGATGGCCCTGGTGGGCCTGGTTATTATATTATATTGCTTTTCAGCAGTCTTTCTCAGGCGTGTTGATGCGTGCGCTCTCTGTCCGTGTGTGTCTGTCTCCCTCTCCAACTCCCAACTCCAACCACGTGTCTCGTGCCGGCTGCTGCTAATAAAGGTGACAGGGGATTAGGTAACCAGGGCCACCTGGGCCATCTACTCACCTGTCGCTGTCTTCCAGGCCGGTCCTTGCACAGGCCGGTCCTTGCACACTCCGTTCCGCGGCAGGCCCGCAGGCCACTCCCCCCTCCACAACCTCATAGTCCAAAAAATCCGATAATTAGAAAGCAAGATGATGCATATTTTTGTCTTTCTGAATAAACTGTATTTCGTCATCTCATCTGTGTTAGGCACATGCCCACACAAACACACAGAGGAAGCTGCTTGCAATGGTGTTTCAATACAACTGAATACCTCGGTGGCTGTCATGTAGGATGGGGTAGGAGGCCTCTGCAGCTCTCAGCAGCAGAGCGGTGAATCATGTTCCAAAACAAAAGAAAGAAAGGGGCCTAATGAATCATCCTTCAGAGGCGGCGACTTGGTATTTAGCTTTTTGCGTCTGCAGGCTAAACCCTTGCAAATTGCAGACATGGACACATTGAGCACCATCCTCCCCCAGAATCTGCTTCAGAATAGCGTCAGAATGGTCGGTGGCGATGGAAGCGATTGCGTCGTGATGTCTGTCAGGGACTCTCAGAGCTGCCACCCCTACATTTGAAATAATTAACATTGGACACGCTTCTGTGTCTTTTTTTCTTTGCAAAGTGACGACACTTAAATATTCTCTTCATTAGCACTTATGTTGCGTACAGTGCAGACGGCGCATCTTCGTCGGTTTAATATGTGTGTATATATATATATACACACACACACACATATATATATATATATATTATATATTTTTTATTTATTTAAAAAAACATATATATATATATATATATATTTTTTTTTTTTTTTTTAATTTAAAAAATATATATATATATACACATATATTTTATATATATAAATATGTATATATATGTATATATATATATATATATATATATATATATATATATATATATATATATATATATATATTTTAAAGAAATAAAAAACAAAAAATTAAAAATATATGTATACACATATATTTTATATATATATGTATATATATACACATATTTTATATATATATTTTATAATTAAAAAAAAAAATATATATATACACACATATATTTTATATATATATATATATATATATATATATATATATATATATATATATATATATATATTTTATAAATAAATAAAAAATATATATATACACATATATTTTATATATATATATATTATATATATATATATATATACATATATTTGTTTTAATATATATATATATATATATATATATATATATATATATATACATACACATACTGTATATATATCAATTATATATATATATGCATTCATACATATATATATATATGTATATATATATACATATATTTTATAATTTTTATATATATATATACACATATATATATAAATTATATATACATATATATATATATATATATATACACATACTGTATATATAAATTATATATATGTGCATATATACATATGTATATGTATATGACTTTATCTCCTTTGATATGTATATGTATATATATATACATATATTTTATAATTTATTAATATATATACACATATATATATATATCTATAAATTATATATATATATATATATATATATATATATGTAAATATATATACATATATTTTATAATTTATTAATATACATACACATATATATATATATATATCTATAAATTATATATATATATATATATATATATATATATATATATATATATATATATATATATATATATATATATATATATATATATATATATATATATATATATATATATATATATAATTTATTCCTCGCACACTAATTGACTGAAAGAGTGCGCACTGATAATGTCACGTTATCGATGGGAAAATGCATTTTTAGGCAATATGATTTGCTGAGCGGCTAAGAGACACAGAGAGTAACAAGCGATAGAAAATGGATTAGAAAGGACAAATTAAAAAAAATAATAATGAAAAAGGTAAATTAAAAATAAAAATGGTGTATTTAATTATTTTTTTAACTTGGGACTTCCCGGGGGCCGGATTTTGGACACTGGTGTGCCGTAACCGGCCCGCGGGCCGTAGTTTGGGCACCTCTTCTCTAAAATGTTAACGACACAAAAACTAAAATTATTAACCAAAAAAATTGCAGCACAAACGAATGGGACACGTTTGAGGAGATTTTGGCTAGTTATGAATAGACATAAAAACTATAAAACGTTAACATACAAACTATAATAGACAAAACATGTTTGCAGCACAAACCACACATTTGGCTCAGGTTTGGGTAGAGTTGGACAAAATCACACAGGTTTGTGATACTGTCATTTTAAAAAAAATACGGGAGTTTGCCAAAAAGCATGCAACAAAGCCTCTGGGAGACAACCGTGGCTCTGTGTTTGTGGAGAAGAGCTCAACATATCTGCTGCTTAACATGAAGGAGACTCCATCACGTCGGCTTCTTAGCTGCAAACCCACGCCAGGGATCTGAAATCTCTGCAGGGCACGATTCCATGAAATCTAAGGACTAACAAGACATTCTGGAGCAAAGTGTGTTATCTCAGTTGCAGGTCGTTGGTCCTTTGAGAGGACAACAACCCAAAAACACTAAAGAATAGCCGAGGGTGAAACATTGGAGTCTTCCCAAGTGGTTTTGTGTTCACCCTGATTTAAATCCAGTTTGCAGAGGACATCAAACCTGAGACTTCTGATGTTGTCCTCCAGCATTTTAGTTCAGGGTTATCGTCCTTTTTGTCCAAGTCGGTCTAATTCATTATTGTTTTCTTTAAAGTTTCTCTTGTACTGTAGCCTAGCACAACTCAACAGCATTTGATTTTGCATCCGTTCATTTTTTGTACACTTTTCTCCATTTGCACTTTTGTCAGGTTTCAGTTTATTTCCGTGATTCGTTTAGGTTTTTCCTTTTTTGGTGTAAGGACACCAGCAATTGTGTCGACGAGTCCTGGGTATAGATGACCTTTTTGCGACTGATCAGGGTGAGTAGGAGGCCAGGGATATTGTTATTATTTTAGGGGCCTTATTTCCAGAAAGCTAAGGACCGAGGCGCCTGCCTTCTCCCTTCACTATTATGTGAGAGTCCAGTCCATAGTGGATCTAACATAAAAGTGAGAGTCCAGTCCATAGTGGATCTAACATAATAGTGAGAGTCCAGTCCATAGTGGATCTAACATAATAGTGTGAGAGTCCAGTCCATAGTGGATCTAACATAATAGTGTGAGAGTCCAGTCCATAGTGGATCTAGCATAATAGTGTGAGAGTCCAGTCCATAGTGGACCTAACATAATAGTGAGAGTCCAGTCCATAGTGGATCTAACATAATAGTGTGAGAGTCCAGTCCATAGTGGATCTAACATAATAGTGAGAGTCCAGTCCATAGTGGATCTAACATAATAGTGTGAGAGTCCAGTCCATAGTGGATCTAACATAATAGTGAGAGAGTCCAGTCCATAGTGGATCTAACATAACAGTGAGAGTCCAGTCCATAGTGGATCTAACATAATAGTGAGAGTCCAGTCCATAGTGTATCTAACATAATAGTGAGAGTCCAGTCCATAGTGGATCTAACATAATAGTGAGAGTCCAGTCCAAAGTGGATCTAGCATAATAGTGTGAGAGTCCAGTCCATAGTGGAGCTAACCTAATAGTGAGAGTCCAGTCCATAGTGGATCTAACATAATAGTGAGAGTCCAGTCCATGGTGGATCTAGCATAATAGTGTGAGAGTCCAGTCCATAGTGGATCTAACATAATAGTGAGAGTCCAGTCCACAGTGGATCTAACATAATAGTGAGAGTCCAGTCCATAGTGGATCTAGCATAATAGTGTGGGAGTCCAGTCCATAGTGGATCTAGCATAATAGTGTGGGAGTCCAGTCCATAGTGGATCTAACATAATAGTGAGAGTCCAGTTCATAGTGGATCTAACATAATAGTGTGAGAGTCCAGTCCATAGTGGATCTAACATAATAGTGAGAGTCCAGTCCATAGTGGATCTAACATAGTAGTGTGAGAGTCCAGTCCATAGTGGATTTAGATAATAGTGAGAGTCCAGTCCATAGTGGATCTAACATAATAGTGAGAGTCCAGTCCATAGTGGATCTAACATAATAGTGAGAGTCCAGTCCATAGTGGATCTAACATAATAGTGTGAGAGTCCAGTCCATAGTGTATCTAACATAATAGTGTGAGAGTCCAGTCCATAGTGGATCTAACATAATAGTGTGAGAGTCCAGTCCATAGTGGATCTAACATAATAGTGAGAGTCCAGTCCATAGTGGATCTAACATAATAGTGTGAGAGTCCAGTCCATAGTGGATCTAACATAATAGTGTGAGAGTCCAGTCCATAGTGGATCTAACATAATAGTGTGAGAGTCCAGTCCATAGTGGATCTAACATAATAGTGTGAGAGTCCAGTCCATAGTGGATCTAACATAATAGTGAGAGTCCAGTCCATAGTGGATCTAACATAATAGTGAGAGTCCAGTTCATAGTGGATTTAACATAATAGTGTGAGAGTCCAGTCCATAGTGGATCTAACAAAATAGTGAGAGTTCAGTCCATAGTGGATCTAACATAATAGTGTGATAGTCCAGTCCATAGTGGATCTAACATAATAGTGAGAGTCCAGTCCATAGTGGATCTAACATACTAGTGAGAGTCCAGTCCATAGTGGATCTAACATAATAGTGAGAGTCCAGTCCATAGAGGATCTAACATAATAGTGTGAGTCCAGTCCACATTGGATCTAGCATAATAGTGCAAGAGTCCAGTCCATAGAGGATCTAACATATTGGTGTGAATCCAGTCCATATTGGATCTAGCATAATAGTGCGAGAGTCCAGTCCATAGTGGATCTAACATAATAGTGTGAGAGTCCAGTCCATAGTGGATTTAGATAATAGTGTGAGAGTCCAGTCCATAGTGGATGTAACATAATAGTGTGAGAGTCCAGACCATAGTGGATCTAACATAATAGTGAGAGTCCAGTCCATAGTGGATCTAACATAATAGTGTGAGAGTCCAGTCCATAGTGGATTAAGATAATAGTGTGAGAGTCCAGTCCATAGTGGATCTAACATAATAGTGTGAGAGTCCAGTCCATAGTGGATTTAGATAATACTGTGAGAGTCCAGTCCATAAGGGATTTAGATAATAGTGTGGGAGTCCAGTCCATAGTGGAACTAGCATAATAGTGTCGGAGTCCAGTCCATAGTGGATCTAACATAATAGTGAGAGTCCAGTCCATAGTGGATCTAACATAATAGTGTGAGAGTCCAGTCCATAGTGGATTAAGATAATAGTGTGAGAGTCCAGTCCATAGTGGATCTAACATAATAGTGTGAGAGTCCAGTCCATAGTGGATTTAGATAATACTGTGAGAGTCCAGTCCATAAGGGATTTAGATAATAGTGTGGGAGTCCAGTCCATAGTGGAACTAGCATAATAGTGTCGGAGTCCAGTCCATAGTGGATCTAACATAATAGTGAGAGTCCAGTCCATAGTGGATCTAACATAATAGTGTGAGAGTCCAGTCCATAGTGGATCTAACATAATAGTGTGAGAGACCAGTCCATAGTGGATCTAACATAATAGTGTGAGAGTCCAGTCCATAGTGGATCTAACATAATAGTGGGAGTCCAGTCCATAGTGGATCTAACATAATAGTGAGAGTCGAGTCCATAGTGGATCTAACATAACAGTGAGAGTCCAGTCCATAGTGGATCTAACATAATAGTGAGAGTCCAGTCCATAGTGGATCTAACATAATAGTGAGAGTCCAGTCCATAGTGGATCTAGCATAATAGTGTGAGAGTCCAGTCCATAGTGGATCTAACATAATAGTGAGAGTCCAGTCCACAGTGGATCTAACATAATAGTGATAGTCCAGTCCATAGTGGATCTAGCATAATAGTGTGGGAGTCCAGTCCATAGTGGATCTAGCATACTAGTGTGAGAGTCCAGTCCATAGTGGATCTAACATAATAGTGAGAGTCCAGTCCATAGTGGATCTAACATAATAGTGAGAGTCCAGTCCACAGTGGATCTAACATAATAGTGAGAGTCCAGTCCATAGTGGATCTAGCATAATAGTGTGAGAGT
>NC_084578.2:5935000-5975000 GCF_033978685.3 Nerophis lumbriciformis
TATCGGTATTGTTTTTTTATTATCGGTATCGTTTTTTGTTTTGTTTTGTTTGTTTTTTATTAAATCAACATAAAAAACACAAGATACACTTACAATTAGTGCACCAACCCAAAAAATTATATATCAATATATGTCAATACAGTCTGCAAGGGATACAGTCCGTAAGCACACATGATTGTGCGTGCTGCTGGTCCACTAATAGTACTAACCTTTAATTAATTTTAAATTTTAAATAATTTTACTCATTTTCATTAATTACTAGTCTTTTTATTCAAGAATTTTTTTTAAATTTATTTATCTTATTTTTTTTATTTTTTATTTTTTAAAAGTACCTGATGTTCACCATAACTGGTTGTCCAAATTAGGCATAATAATGTGTTAATTCCACGACTGTATATATCGGTTGATATCGCTATGGGTTGATATCAGTATCGGTTGATATCGGTATCGGTAATTAAAGAGTTGGACAATATCGGAATATCGGATATCGGCAAAAAGCCATTATCGGACATCCCTAATATATGTATATATATATATATATATATATATATATATATATATATATATGTCTTAATAAGGTTATCCAAAAAATAGTGCTCGATACCGTAGTAGAGCGCAATATATGTATGTGTGGGAAAAGAAATCACAAGACTACTTCATCTCTACAGGCCTGTTTCATGAGGGGTTCCCTCAATCATCAGGAGAAATCGGCATCTCTAATACATATATATATATATATATATATATATATATATATATATATATGTATTAGAGATGCCGATAAATGCGTTAAAATGTAATATCGGAAATTATCGGTATTGTTTTTTTATTATCGGTATTGTTTTTTGTTTTTTTTTGTTTGTTTTTTATTAAATCAACATAAAAAACACAAGATACACTTACAATTAGTGCACCAACCCAAAAAATTATATATCAATATATGTCAATACAGTCTGCAAGGGATACAGTCCGTAAGCACACATGATTGTGCGTGCTGCTGCTCCACTAATAGTACTAACCTTTAATTAATTTTTTATTTTAAATAATTGTACTCATTTTCATTAATTACTAGTCTTTTTATTCAAGAAAATGTTTTAAATTTATTTATCTTATTTTTTTCATTTTTTTTATTTTTTAAAAGTACCTGATCTTCACCATACCTGGTTGTCCAAATTAGGCATAACAATGTGTTAATTCCACGACTGTATATATCGGTTGATATCGGTATGGGTTGATATCAGTATCGGTTGATATCGGTATCGGTAATTAAAGAGTTGGACAATATCGGATATCGGCAAAAAGCCATTATCGGACATCCCTAATATATGTATATATATATATATATATATATATATATATATATATATATATATATATATATATATATATATATATATATATATATATATATATATATATATATATATATATATATATATATATATATATATATATATATATATATATATATATATATATATATTAGAGATGCCGATAAATGCGTTAAAATGTAATATCGGAAATTATCGGTATTGTTTTTTTTATTATCGGTATCGTTTTTTGTTTTTTTTTGTTTGTTTTTTATTAAATCAACATAAAAAACACAAGATACACTTACAATTAGTGCACCAACCCAAAAAATTATATATCAATATATGTCAATACAGTCTGCAAGGGATACAGTCCGTAAGCACACATGATTGTGCTTGCTGCTGGTCCACTAATAGTACTAACCTTTAATTAATTTTTAATTTTAAATAATTGTACTCATTTTCATTAATTACTAGTCTTTTTATTCAAGAAAATGTTTTTAATTTATTTATCTTATTTATTTAGTTGTATTTTTTACCTGATCTTCACCATACCTGGTTGTCCAAATTAGGCATAATAATGTGTTGATTCCACGACTGTATATATCGGTTGATATCGGTATGGGTTGATATCAGTATCGGTAATTAAAGAGTTGGACAATATCGGAATATCGGATATCGGCAAAAAGCCATTATCAGACATCCCTAATATATATATATATATATATATATATATATATATATATATATATATATATATATATATATATATATATATATTTTTTTTTTTATATTTATATATATATATATATATATATATATATATATATATATATATATATATATATATATATGTATGTATGTATATATATATAGATATATATATATATATATTTATATATATATATATATATATATATATATATATATTTATATATATATACACACATACACACATACATATGTATATATATATACACACACACACACACACACACACACACACACACACACACACACACACACACACACATATATATATATATATATATATATATATATATATATATATATATATATATATATATATATATATATATATATATGTATATATTGTCTTCAAAGTGCGCATTCTTTTGCATTCTTTTACCAATATAGGGACTCAGGCCCGGCCCTAACCAATCTGGCGCCCTAGGCAAGATTTTAGGTGGCGCCCCCCCCACATCGGCAGTGAAGTGTATATACTCACAAGAAACCGAATAGCTTTGTCTTTGACCTTTTTTTTACTTAAAGAAAGCAAATTAACAATCAGAATAGTTAACAAGATAAAAAAAAATATGAATAAATAAATGAATGCAAAAAATAAAAAATGAATATATGAAATACAATATTTTTTACATACATATTGCTTAATTAACATTAATGATGTGCACTTTAACAACTAGGCTTACAACTATACCTAATATATAAAGGGGTGGAAAAGTGACTATTACCTGCAGGGCAAACATTAGCTAACCAGAAGGCAATAACAATGTAAACAAAAAACACCTGCTTAAAAGATCTAATACAAATGTCCCTGAGGAATGTAAGGTGGGAGTACTGTAATTACCTAACGTTACATTATTATTTTCCATAACAATTTAGCCCCCTCCACAATATTAACCCGACGTTAAAACAGAACTAGCTATTTATTGATTAGCAATTGCCGAATCATGTAACATTAGCTTAATGCTAAAAAGCCAGGTTACTATCACATTCTGTAACAGACAAATAATTTCATGTAGGCTAACGTTACCTACCTGCTACCTCTGTCTTTTTCTCGTTCCTCCTCCTCTTCTTTTCTCTTTTTTCTTCCCTGGGCACCTGACAGTTTTGGCCGTTTTGACATCTTGTGTTGATTTTTTGACGTGGTGACGTCCAAAAAGAGTCATGATACGGGAAGGGAGGGGGCGCAACAAATAATATTTCTATTATATAGGCTTTACTTTGCATTTTAATTAACGAGGGATTATTTTTTCTATTTAGAAATAATAGTACCAACTTTTTTTTTTTTTCTCCAACATTTGTGGCACTGGCGTGGCGCCCCCTGATGGACGGCGCCCTTAGCATTTGCCTATACGGCCTATGCCACGGGCCGGCCCTGTAGGGACTTTTGTCGAGGCTAAAACTAATTTTTCATGTTTACATTGTTTCATATGGGGAAATCTCATTCACGCTTCACTGTACAAACCTTTTTAATATACAAACCATGTTCAAGAACTAATTAAGTTTGTAAATTGAGGTTTCACTGTACTATAACATTGTCGACATAATGCTTTCTGTAAGACCTAAATTCAATTTAACTAATTGTATACCTGTGCACATACTTGCCAACCCTCCTGATTTTCCGGCAACCATTCTCCCGAATTTTTCCCGATTTCCACCCGGACAACAATATTGGGGGGCGTGCCTTAAAGACACTGCCTTTAGCGTCCTCTACAACCTGTCGTCACGTTTGCTTTTCCTCCGTTCAAACAGCGTACCGACCCAGTCACATGTTACATGCGGTTTTTACACACATAAGTGAATACTTGGTCAACAGCCATACATATAAACAACTTTAACACTGTTACAAATATGCGCCACACTGTGAACCCACACCAAACAAGAATGACAAACACATTTCGGGAGAACATCCGCACCGTAACACAACATAAACACAACAGGACAAATACCCAGAATCCTTTGCAGCACTAACTCTTCCGGGACGCTACAATATACACCACCCTAACCCCGCCCACCTCAAAATGTGAGGTAGGTGCCATGAAAATGGCACACAAAATGCTTGAATGGATGAATGAGGATTCATACACAGAGACATATTTGGCGTGGTCTGAAAGTTCATAAACCAAAAAAATATGCAACTAGACGGGTTCTTAAATTGAGGTCACACTGTAGTTCAACGTCTAACACTTGAGTTTGTATGCACGTTCTAACATTCTCTCCCCCGCCCTTGTTTTGTTTCTATTTCCCCAGGATCACATTTTGCCACCTTCCCTTTCAGAGTAAATGGCTTTATGTGGGCACGGAGCGCGGGAACACGCACATCGTCAACATCGAGTCCTTCGTCCTGTCTGGCTATGTCATCATGTGGAACAAGGCCATCGAACTGTGAGTGATGGAACCTCCGCGGCGAAATGTAACTGACTGGTCTTGAGGTTGCAGGTAGAAAGCAAGTCGTCCAGAATACTTTTTTGTTTTAAATTTGTGTTAAATAAGGTTTAAAACATAAAATATGGCACATTGTATAATGCCTTCCCTGCCTTATATCAGCCTTCCCGGTAAGGTCTATTCAGGTGTACTGGAGAGGAGGCTACGCCGGATAGTCCAACCTCGGATTCAGGAGGAACAGTGTGGTTTTCGTCCTGGTCGTGGAACTGTGGACCAGCTCTATACTCTCGGCAGGGTCCTTGAGGGTGCATGGGAGTTTGCCCAACCAGTCTTACATGTGCTTTGTGGACTTGGAGAAGGTATTCGACCGTGTCCCTCGGGAAGTCCTGTGGGGAGTGCTCAGAGAGTATGGGGTGTCGGACTGTCTGATTGTGGCGGTCCGCTCCCTGTACGATCAGTGTCAGAGCTTGGTCCGCATTGCCGGCAGTAAGTCGGACACGTTTCCAGTGAGGGTTGGACTCCGCCAAGGCTGCCCTTTTGTCACCCGTTCTGTTCATAACCTTTATGGACAGAATTTCTAGGTGCAGTCAAGGCGTTGAGGGGATCTGGTTTGGTGGCTGCAGTATTAGGTCTCTGCTATTTGCAGATGATGTGGTCCTGATGGCTTCCTCTGGCCAAGATCTTCAGCTCTCACTGGATCGGCTCGCAGTCGAGTGTGAAGGGACTGGGATGAGAATCAGCACCTCCATGTCCGAGTCCATGGTTCTCTCCCGGAAAAGGGTGGAGTGCCATCTCCGGGTTGGGGAGGAGATCTTGCCCCAAGTGAAGGAGTTCAAGTACCTCGGAGTCTTGTTCACGAGTGAGGGAAAAGTGGATCGTGAGATCGACAGGCGGATCGGTGCGGCGTCTTCAGTAATGCGGACGCTAGAGATGCGCGGATAGGCAATTATTTCATCCGCAACCGCATCAGAAAGTCGTCGACCATCCGCAATCCACCCGATCTAACATTTGATCAGAACCGCATCCGCCCGCATCCACCCGTTGTTATATATCTAATATAGACGATGCAAGGCATTAGTGAGGTTATAAAGCTTTTGCCTGTTAAAGAAAGGAGACTGATCCAATGCAGCACAGACATTCGTGTGCCACGCTGTCACGACCCAGACGCACACCAGTGCGCAATCATATGGGAGCCGCGCTGAGCGCACCTCCAAGCGCATCTCGCTGCAGGCAACGGCCGGGTATATGAGCCCGACGCTCCAGCGCCATCCATTTTCAGGGCTAGTTGATTCGGCAGGTGGGTTGTTACACACTCCTTAGCGGGTTCCGACTTCCATGGCCACCGTCCTAGCTGCTGTCTATATCAACCAGGGTGAGCCCCACCCCTTTCGTGAGCGCACTGCGCGCGGAGTGACCCCTGTTACGCGCACCCGGCGACAGGGGTGGCGGGCAGGTAAGCTGCGCGGGCGGAGCGCGCGGAGTGACCCCTGTTACGAGCCCCCGGCCACGGGGGTGGCGGGCAGGTAAGCTGCTTACCTGCTGCGCGTGACGCCGGCCGCGGCGAAGGCGGACGAGGCGGGGTGTCGGTGCGGTGGGCGCGGTGGTGACCCTGGACGTGCGTCGGGCCCTTCTCGCGGATCGCCTCAGCTACGGCTCCCGGTGGGGCCCTCTCGGGGGAAGGGGCCTCGGTCCCGGACCCCGGCGAGGCGTCCCTTCTCCGCTCCGTAAAAGTGTCCATCTCTTTTTTTTTTCTTCTTCTGTTGTGGCATATGCTGCAGGTGCCTGCTCGTTTTTCGTATGTGGGTAACAACATTTAACTATGTATATATATTTCCCAATTGGTTTAACTGCCACCCGCCTGAATCTATTTAAAATCTAATTTTTTTTTAACCACCCGACCCGACCCGACCCGCGGATAAAATCTAATTTTTTTAAATTTCATCCGCCCGATCCGCGGATAATCCGCGGACTCCGCGGTTGTGCCCGCAAACCGCGCATCTCTAGCGGACGCTGTATCGATCCGTTGTGGTGAAGAAGGAGCTGAGCCGGAAGGCAAAGCTCTCGATTTACCGGTCGATCTACGTTCCCATCCTCACCTATGGTCATGAGCTTTGGGTTATGACCGAAAGGACAAGATCACGGGTACAAGCGGCCCAAATGAGTTTCCTCCGCCGGGTGGCGGGGCTCTCCCTTAGAGATAGGGTGAGAAGCTCCGTCATCCAGGGGGAGCTCAAAGTAAAGCCGCTGCTCCTCCACATGGAGAGGAGCCAGATGAGGTGGTTCGGGCATCTGGTCAGGATGCCACCCGAACGCCTCCCTAGGAAGGTGTTTCGGGCACGTCCGACCACGGGGAAGACCCAGGACACGCTGGGAAGACTATCTCTCCCGGCTGGCCTGAGAACACCTCGGGATCCCCCGGGAGGAGCTGGACGAAGTGGCTGGGGAGAGGGAAGTCTGGGCTTCCCTACTTAAGACCTCGGATAAGCGGAAGAAGATGGATGGATTGATGGCATTGTATAATGCAAATTGTCGTTTGTGTCTCTGGAACTGCGTTTTTTTGTACGTGTAGCAGGACGCTCCTGTGTGCATGTAACTGACACAATAATAATAACAACATACATATAGACCAGTGGTTCTTAACCTGGGTTCGATCGAACCCTAGGGGTTCGGCGAGTCGGCCTCAGGGGTTCTGCGGAGCCTCCGCCGCGGAGGTCGAGACACACCCGACTCATCGTGTGAATAAAAACTTCTCCCTATCGGCGTATTATGGATACCCCCAAACAATGTTCCCTCTATTTTTCTATATGCCTGGACCTGCTCAGTGGCCTAGTGGATTGAGTGGGTAGGTTGTGAGTTCTAACCTAGGCCGAGTCATACCAAAGACTATAAAAATGGGAGCCATTACCTCCCTGCTTGGCACTCAGCATCAAGGGTTGGAATTGGGGGTTAAATCACCAAAAATTATTCCCGGGCGTGGCCACCGCTGCTGCCCACTGCTCCCCTCACTTCCCAGGGGGTGATCAAGGGTGATGGGTCAAATGCAGAGGAGAAATTTCACCACACCTAGTGTGTGTGTGACAATCATTGGTACTTTAACTTAGATGTGCACACTGTGGCCACACCCAAACCAAACTAAATACCAAGTTAATGACCCCAAAAGGGACAATCGGTAGAAAATGGATGGATGGATGTTTTATTATTATAATCAGATGACAGCAGTCATTTCCATGGGATTATTTTCTAAAATAAGTGTTTTGGCCCACTTACAATGACAATAACAGAAAATATAGTTTTTCATGAGCTGTGTACTAGTAGTGAAGTGAAGTGAATTATATTTATATAGCGCTTTTCTCTAGTGACTCAAAGCGCTTGTACATAGTGAAATCCAATATCTAAGTTACATTTAAACCAGTGTGGGTGGCACTGGAAGTGTCTTGCCCAAGGACACAACGGCAGTGACTACGATGGCGGAAGCGGGGATCGAACCTGGAACCCTCAAGTTGCTGGCACGGCCACTCTACCAACCGAGCTATACCGTTCCACAAGTAGTATTGTATGTCTGGGTGGGGGGGGTCCTGCTTTGGAAATAATTTGTACCCCTTTCCTATATCGCATTTAGTTCCCACTGAAACATTCACATGTTGCACAATGAGATGTAAACATGGGATCATGAGTACATTCCTGTTGCTTTCTGTTTCTAAAATATATCTTTATTAATATTTCGTAATATAATAACATCATTTCATGATTAATATTTATAAATCAAGATTAAATTAAGAACAAATATATATATTGTTCACTTAAGAAGGGCTCGGTGAATGCGCATATGAAACTGGTGGGGTTCAGTACCTCCAACAAGGTTAAGAACCACATAACTGGGAGCAAAATAGCACGTGTAAAATGTTGTTGGTAGAGTTTGTATATATTATACAGTGAGATACGTCTTTAGTAAATCTGCCAAGAAATATGTACTTCAATCAAAAATAACCTTCTGATGTCTTCACATCTCACTTTTTAGCAATGTAACATTTATATCGTCATACATATCGACAGACTGATATGGAAAAAAATAATAATAAATTCACTTATCGCCCAGCTCTATGTGAGTGAATATTATAAATACTTCAGTGGTTGTCAGTGTAAAGTGCTTTGGGTGTTCAATTCCCACCTGTTCCTTGTTTAGGGTTGGTTAATGTTCTTCCGCATGCGTTCTGTTCCTTTCTGAGTTCCTGCTAGACCTGAGTTGATTTTATCTGAAGAAGGGAAATCCTGCTCGCACTTTGCCTACCTGCTCTTTATCCTGGGAACAGCCATACGGTCACAGTCAGGAGCCGCTGACCCACTATTGAAGTTGTGGGTGAAGGAGTGACAAAAGCCTCATTTGCTGAGATGAACTTTTCGTAGCTGCGGATGTAGATTGAGATCTTGACGCGCCATCAAATTACAGCGAAGTGTTTTACAGTTTTGTTTTTTTTCCCCAATTATGCCACCCGCCTACGTTCCACTGGCTGGTGTTAGACTGACAAGCCCCACACTATCGTGTCAGTCAATAGCCGCTTCCACACCGAGACATCTTGTCTCTTGTGACAAGACAAACTACAGCCGGCGGTCATAACACTTGTATGTGTGTGTGTGTGTGTGTGTGTGTGTGTGTGTGTGTGTGTGTGTGTGTGTGTGTGTGTGTGTGTGTTCTTGTATTTCGGGTCTCAAATTGACCGTGTGTCGGCTTGAAAAGTGCTCCCCCTCTGGTCAACATATGAAATAACAAGTGCGTATAAGAAATTGAAATGCGCCCCCTTTGGCCAAAATTAATTTAAAAAATATATATAAATATGTATATAAGGACATACTGTCATAACTTGAAGTAAATAATGAAGATTAAAAACCAATTACAAGCAAAAAATTCAAAAACATTTTTTTTGTTAAAAGCATTTTTTTTCTTCACAATGTGTCGACTTTTTTCTTATAAAATCGGGAACAATTTCTCATATTCTTTCTGTTTCTGTAATATTGCAATATTTTCACGTAAAATTATTCCTTTTTTTTAATGTAAAATTATTCCTTTTTAATGCAAAATGGCGACATTTGTCATATAAAATGCTGACTTTTAGCACAATATTGCCAATTTTTGTGTTGTTCTTGTAAAATAGTGACATTTTTTGAGTAAAATTATGACTTTTGTCATAATTTTGCCAAGTAAAATTCCGATTGTTATTATAATATTGTCAAAATTTAAAAAGTTTGCTTCTAAAATTGTGACTTTTGTCGAGTAAAATGACGACTCTTTTCATAAAATTTGCCAAAATGTTAAGCTTTTCTTGCAAAATTGCGACTGTTATTGAGTAAAATTCCAACTTTTGGCATTACTTTTCACACATGTTCAGTTTTTCTTGTAAAATTTTGACTTGCGTTGAGTAAAATTATGACTTTTATTATAATACTGCTTAAATTTTAAGTTTTTCTCTTGAAATCGTGACCTTTTTCTTGTGAAATTCCAACTAATTTTTCACAACAGTTTTTTTTAAATATTTGCATAGTTTGTATGTATTATTAATGTTGTAAATACAAATCTTTATATATCTAGAAAGGGTGGTCCTAAAGAGGTAGGCAATTTTTTCCAGAGGTCTCAAGAAGGTAACAAATACAAGAATATGCGCGTGTGTGTGTGTGTGTGTGTGTGAGTGTGTGTGTGTGTGCGCGTGCATGCGTGCGTGCGTGCATGTGTGTGTGTGTGTGTGTGTGTGTGTGTGTGTGTGTGTGTGTTCTTGTATTTCGGGTTTCAAATTGACTGTGTGTCGGTTTGAAAAGTGCTCCCCCTCTGGTCAACATATGAAATAACAAGTGCGTATAAGAAATTGAAATGCGCCCCCTTTGGCCAAAATTAATTTAAAAAATATATATAAATATGTATATAAGGACGTACTGTCATAACTTGAAGTAAATAATGAAGATTAAAAATCAATTACAAGCAAAACATTTTTTTTTTAAATAAAAAAATTATTAAAAGCATTTTTTTCTCACAATGTGTCGACTTTTTTCTTATAAAATTGGGAACAATTTCTCATATTCTTTCTCTTTCTGTAATATTGCAATATTTTCTCATAAAATGATTCCCTTTTAATGCAAAATGGCGACATTTGTCATATAAAATGCTGACTTTTAGCACAATATTGCCAATTTTTGTGTTGTTCTTGTAAAATAGTGACATTTTTTGAGTAAAATTATGACTTTTGTCATCATTTTGCCAAGTAAAATTCCGATTGTTATTATAATATTGCCAACATTTAAAAAGTTTGCTCATAAAATTGTGACTTTTGTCAAGTAAAATTACGACTCTTTTCATAAAATTTGCCAAAATGTTAAGCTTTTCTTGTAAAATTGCGACTGTTATTGAGTAAAATTCCAACTTTTGGCATTACATTGCACACATGTTCAGTTTTTCTTGTAAAATTTTGACTTGCGTTGAGTAAAATTATGACTTTTATTATAATACTGCCTAAATTCTAAGTTTTTCTCTTGAAATCGTGACCTTTTTCTTGTGAAATTCCAACTAATTTTTCACAACAGGTTTTTTTAATATTTGCATAGTTTGTATGTATTATTAATGTTGTAAATACACATCTTTATATATCTAGAAAGGGTGGTCCTAAAGAGGTAGGCACTTTTTTCCAGAGGTCTCAAGAAGGTAACAAATGCAAGAATATGCGCGTGTGTGTGTGCGTGCGTGCATCTGTGTGTGTGTGTGTGTGTGTGTGTGTGTGTGTGTGTGTGTGTGTGTGTGTGTGTGTGTGTGTGTGTGTGTGTGTGTTCTTGTATTTCGGGTTTCAAATTGACTGTGTGTTGGTTTTAAAAGTGCTGTCCCTCTGGTCAACATATGAAATAACAAGTGTGTATAAGAAATTGAAATGCGCCCCCTTTGGCCAAAATTAATTTAAAAATATATATATATAAATATGTATATAAGGACATACTGTCATAACTTGAAGTAAATAATGAAGATTAAAAACCAATTACAAGCAAAAAATTAAAAAAAAAAAACAATTATTAAAAGCATTTTTTTTCTCACAATGTGTCGACTTTTTTCTTATAAAATTGGGAACAATTTCTCATATTCTTTCTGTTTCTGTAATATTGCAATATTTTCTCGTAAAATTATTCCTTTTTTTTTTAATGTAAAATGATTCCTTTTTAATGCAAAATGGCGACATTTGTCATATAAAATGCTGACTTTTAGCACAATATTGCCAATTTTTGTGTTGTTCTTGTAAAATAGTGACATTTTTTGAGTAAAATTATGACTTTTGTCATCATTTTGCCAAGTAAAATTCCGATTGTTATTATAATATTGTCAAAATTTAATAAGTTTGCTTATAAAATTGTGACTTTTGTCGAGTAAAATTACGACTCTTTTCATAAAATTTGCCAAAATGTTAAGCTTTTCTTGCAAAATTGCGACTGTTATTGAGTAAAATTCCAACTTTTGGCATTACATTGCACACATGTTCAGTTTTTCTTGTAAAATTTTGACTTGCGTTGAGTAAAATTATGACTTTTATTATGAAACTGCCTAAATTCTAAGTTTTTCTCTTGAAATCGTGACCTTTTTCTTGTGAAATTCCAACTAATTTTTCACAACAGGTTTTTTTAATATTTGCATAGTTTGTATGTATTATTAATGTTGTAAATACAAATCTTTATATATCTAGAAAGGGTGGTCCTAAAGAGGTAGGCAATTTTTTCCAGAGGTCTCAAGAAGTTAACAAATACAAGAATATGTGTGTGTGTGTGTGTGTGTGTGTGTGTGTGTGTGTGTGTGTGTGTGTGTGTGTGTGTGTGTGTGTGTGTGTGTGTGTGTGTGTGTGTGTGTTCTTGTATTTCGGGTTTCAAATTGACTGTGTGTCGGTTTGAAAAGTGCTCCCCTTTTGGTCAACATATGAAATAACAAGTGCGTATAAGAAATTGAAATGCGCCCCCTTTGGCCAAAATTAATTTACAAAATATATATAAATATGTATATAAGGACATACTGTCATAACTTGAAGTAAATAATGAAGATTAAAAAACAATTACAAGCAAAAAATTCAAAAAAAAATTTTTTTTATTAAAAGCATTTTTTTTCTTACAATGTGTCGACTTTTTTCTTATAAAATCGGGAAGAACTTCTCATATTCTTTCTGTTTCTGTAATATTAGAAAATATTTTCTCGTAAAATTATTCCTTTTTTTAATGTAAAATTATTCCTTTTTAATGCAAAATGGCGACATTTGTCATATAAAATGCTGACTTTTAGCACAATATTGCCAATTTTTGTGTTGTTCTTGTAAAATAGTGACATTTTTTGAGTAAAATTATGACTTTTGTCATCATTTTGCCAGGTAAAATTCCGATTGTTATTATAATATTGCCAACGTTTAAAAAGTTTGCTTATAAAATTGTGACTTTTGTCGAGTAAAATTACGACTCTTTTCATAAAATTTGCCAAAATGTTAAGCTTTTCTTGCAAAATTGCGACTGTTATTGAGTAAAATTCCAACTTTTGGCATTACATTGCACAGATGTTCAGTTTTTCTTGTAAAATTTTGACTTGCGTTGAGTAAAATTATGACTTTTATTATAATACTGCCTAAATTCTAAATTTTTCTCTTGAAATCGTGACTTTTTTCTTGTGAAATTCCAACTAATTTTTCACAAAAGGTTTTTTTAATATTTGTATAGTATGTATATATTATTAATGTTGTAAATACAAATCTTTATATATCTAGAAAGGGTGGTCTTAAAGAGGTAGGCATTTTTTTCCAGGGGTCTCAAGAAGGTAACAAATACAAGAATGTGTGTGTGTGTGTGTGTGTGTGTGTGTGTGTGTGTGTGTGTGTGTGTGTGTGTGTGTGTGTGTGTGTGTGTGTGTGTGTGTGTGTGTGTGTGTGTGTGTGTGTGTGTGTGTTCTTGTATTTCCGGTTTCAAATTGACTGTGTGTCGGTTTGAAAAGTGCTCCCCCTCTGGTCAACATATGAAATAACAAGTGCGTATAAGAAATTGAAATGCGCCCCCTTTGGCCAAAATTAATTTAAAAAAAATATATATAAATATGTATATAAGGACATACTGTCATAACTTGAAGTGAATAATGAAGATTAAAAACAAATTACAAGCAAACAATTCAAAACATTTTTTTTTTGTTAAAAGCATTTTTTTTCTTACAATGTGTCGACTTTTTTCTTATAAAATTGGGAACAATTTCTCATATTCTTTCTGTTTCTGTAATATTGCAATATTTTCTCGTAAAATTATTCCTTTTTTTAATGTAAAAGTATTCCTTTTTAATGCAAAATGGTGACATTTGTCATATAAAATGCTGACTTTTAGCACAATATTGCCAATTTTTGTGTTGTTCTTGTAAAATAGTGACATTTTTTGAGTAAAATTCCGATTGTTATTATAATATTGTCAAAATTTAAAAAGTTTGCTTATAAGATTGTGACTTTTGTCGAGTAAAATTACGACTTTTCATAAAATTTGCCAAAATGTTAAGCTTTTCTTGCAAAATTGCGACTGTTATTGAGTAAAATTCCAACTTTTGGCATTACATTGCACACATGTTCAGTTTTTCTTGTAAAATTTTGACTTGCGTTGAGTAAAATTATGACTTTTATTATAAAACTGCCTAAATTCTAAGTTTTTCTCTTGAAATCGTGACCTTTTTCTTGTGAAATTCCAACTAGAAAAAGGTTTTTTTCCATAGTGGATCTAACATAATTCCATAGTGGATCTAACATAATAGTGAGAGTCCAGTCCATAGTGGATCTAACATAATATTGTGAGAGTCCAGTCCATAGTGGATCTAACATAATAGTGAGAGTCCAGTCCATAGTGGATCTAACATAATATTGTGAGAGTCCAGTCCATAGTGGATCTAACATAATAGTGAGAGTCCAGTCCATAGTAGATCTAACATAATAGTGAGCGTTCAGTCCATAGTGGATCTAACATAATAGTGAGAGTCCAGTCCATAGTGGATCTAACATAATATTGTGAGAGTCCAGTCCATAGTGGATCTAACATAATAGTGTGAGTCCAGTCCATAGTGGATCTAACATAATAGTGAGAGTCCAGTCCATAGTGGATCTAACATAATAGTGAGAGTCCAGTCCATAGTGGATCTAACATAATAGTGAGAGTCCAGTCCATAGTGGATCTAGCATAATATTGTGAGAGTCCAGTCCATAGTGGATCTAACATAATAGTGAGAGTCCAGTCCATAGTGGGGCCAGCAGGAGATCATCTTGAGTGGAGACAGGTCAGAAGCTGATGCACAGATGAGTGGTCCTACTATGATCCAATTCAAGAAACTCTTCAAACCAATATGAACATTCTGAATTTATTTCGTCCATCCATTCCTTTTTCTAGATAATCTTAATTTTCTCACGTATGAAATATAACTTACTTCACTAAGCATTTTATTTTTTTCCAAAAAGTCAACCCAGTTAGCAACCACAACTCTTAGCTTGTTAGCGTCCCAGAGCCTAAGAGTGTTAACGGAGCTGGAACTAATTGATATAATAGGAAAGTCCCTTTAATTGCAAATATTGATCGGGAATCAAAGGAAAATGTGTTCTCAAAGGTGGACTGTAAGCTGTCTGAATGAGTCGGACACACGCAGGAAACAACCAATAATGCAAATTAAAGTAATTAGGTCTGTTTTGTTTTGTTTTAGACAGCCAATACCCATTTTACTGAAGAGTTGGCAACACTGACGACACATTTTCCGTTCTGTTCTCTCCCTACGAGAAAATGGGGGAAGTAAACACGCTTTTAAACACACCTCGTCGTGTTTGACTGTGATGTCATTTAGCGATACCCCAGGATGCAGAGACAAGGCGGCAAGTGCAGTCAGTAAAGTCTTTAATTAGCAGAATTGGTTGACAGTAACAAGAATACAAAGTGGAAAAATAACAAGTCTGGCGAGGAAACACATGATAGGAGAGGGAAAACTCTCAAAAAAGTGGAAAAAAAATAAAAGAAACAGGTACTAAGAGTTGAGCTTATTTAGTAAACATGTTGGAGGTAAACATAATTATGAACAGGAAAACAAACATCTCACCGTCGTCAATATAACACAAGGTTAGCAGGAGTCCCAGCAGAACTAATCGCTAAACTCAGCAAAAGTAAAGTGGATTATATTTATATAGCGCTTTTCTCTCGTGACTCAAAGAGCTTTTACATAGTGAAACCTAATATCTAAGTTACATTTAAAGCAGTGTGGGTGGGCACTGGGAGCAGGTGGGTAAAGTGTCTTGCCCGAGGACACGGCGGCAGTGACTCGGGTGGCGGGAGCGGGGATCGAACCTGGATCCCTCAAGTTGCTGGCCACTCTACCAACCGAGCTATACCGCAGGAAATGTACATTCAAAAGAAGAGCTTCCAACAGGAAATGAAGGTGTAAAATAGGAAAAAAACAAAAAAACATGCGAAACATGACAAAAATGACCAAATAAAATCAAACACAAATTAATGTAAGTGATAACATGCTACTTATTATCAGTAAATGTTGAGACATGAAGAAAGGGTACAAGTTGATTTTATATGCTTATTTGTGTTTTATTGTATCCACTAAGCCAGGCCTAGATAATTATTTTGCTTCGGGGGGCCAAATTTAGATTATTTATTATTTATTTATTTAAATAATTATTTTGCCTCGGGGGGCCAAATTTGAATTATTTATTAATTATTTATTTAGATAATTATTTTGCTTCGGGGGGCCAAATTTTGATTATTTATTATTTATTTATTTAGATAATTATTTTGCCACGGGGGGCCAAATTTAGATTATTTATTATTTATTTATTTAGATAATTATTTTGCCTTGGGGGGCAAAATTTAGATGATTTATTATTTATTTATTTATTTAGATAATTATTTTGCCTCGGGGGGGGCAAATTTAGATTATTTATTTTGCCTCGGGGGGCCAAATTTAGATTATTTATTATTTATTTATTTAGATAATTATTTTGCCTCGGCGGCCAAATTTAGATGATGTATTATTTATTTATTTAGATAATTATTTTGCCTGGGGGGGCCAAATTTGGATTATTTATTATTTATTTATTTAGATAATTATTTTGCCTCGGGGGCCAAATTTAGATTACGTATTATTTATTTATTTAGATAATTATTTTGCCTTGGGGGGCCAAATTTAGATTATTTATTAATTTAGATAATTATTTTGCCTTGGGGGGCCAAATTTAGATTATTTATTATTTATTTATTTATTTATTTAGATAATTATTTTGCCTCGGGGGGCCAAATTTAGATTATTTATTTTGCCTTGGGGGTCCAAATTTAGATTATTTATTATTTATTTATTTAGATAGTTATTTTGCCTCGGGGGGACAAATTTAGATTATTTATTATTTATTTATTTAGATAATTATTTTGCCTCGGGGGGGGGGGGATTTAGATAATTTATTATTTATTTATTTATTTAGATAATTATTTTGCCTCGGGGTGGCCAAATTTAGATTATTTATTTTGCCTTGCGGGGCCAAATTTTGATTATTTATTATTTATTTATTTAGATAATTATTTTGCTTCGGGGGGCCAAATTTAGATTATTTATTAATTATTTATTTATTTAGATGATTATTTTGCCTCGGGGGGACAAATTTAGATTATTTATTATTTATTTATTTAGATAATTATTTTGCCTCAGTGGGCCAAATTTAGATTATTTATTATTTGTTTATTTATTTATTTAGATAATTATTTTGCCTCGGGGGGGCCAAATTTAGATGATTTATTTTGCCTTGGGGGACCAAATTTAGATTATTTATTATTTATTTATTTAGATGATTATTTTGCGTCGGGGGGCCAAATTTAGATTATTTATTAATTATTTATTTATTTAGATAATTATTTTGCCTCGGGGGGCCAAATTTAGATTATTTATTATGTATTTATTTAGATAATTATTTTGCCTCGGGGAGACAAATTTAGATTATTTATTATTTGTTTATTTATTTATTTAGATAATTATTTTGCCTCGGGGGGGGGCCAAATTTAGATGATTTATTTTGCTTCGGGGGGCCAAATTTAGATTATTTATTATTTATCTATTTAGATAATTATTTTGCCTCGGGGGGCCAAATTTAGATTATTTATTAATTATTTATTAATTTAGATAATTATTTTGCCACGGGGGGGCTGATATGACTGCAAGGTGTATCGCTGCGGAATTAGAGAAATAGTATAAAATTAGCTAAAAAAAAGCTAGCACTTTAATGTTAGCATATCACTTGGTATGTGAAACAAGCTAACTGTTAGCATGCCAACATGCTACCATGAAAGTGCAAGCTTTTTCCGCTAATTTTGCAACCGTTTACCCTACGACGGTCAAAGCAGAGCCATGCTAACGTTAAAGGGCTAGCTTTTTGAGCTAATTTCGCAACGCTAACATTAACATGCTACCGGTTAACGTGTGTCAAATACCAAGTTATATGACTGTAAGGTGTATGGCTGTGTAATTAGAGAAAACAAACATAAAGTTAGCTAAAAAATTAGCACTAAATGCTAACTTTTTTTTTTTTTTTTTTTTTTTTTTTTTTTTTTTTTGGTCCTGTCCAGCGAGTAGATGTAGATGCCCATATCGGCTGTTCAGATTCACTTTACAACAGAGAAATGCTAACAGTTAACAAGTGTCACGAAACTAATTTTGTTGCACTTTTTAACTTCTATCCCGTTACATTCGTCTATTCTAAAAGAAGAACCGATCAGTAAAAAAAAACGAGTCGATTAAAAGAGTGAAGGCTGTCCTTCATTAGAGGAAACGACCTTCAGTGCACAAAGCAACCTCCCTTTATTTACTGCACGTCTCTCTCACTTTAATAGCCGTCAGGAGACATTTGTTGGGGGATTTAAAAGTGCATGTAAATATCACATCTGCATTCTTTAGAGAGGTTGTTCTTTGTAGTGGTTGTTCTTTATAGAGGTTGGCTGCAAGATAAACGCTCACACTCACTGTGAGTAGTTAATGTGTAAAAGGACAACAGATGTTGGGAGTCAAGCATACTTGAACCTACTTCAACCACCAGAGAAATCAGCATTAAGCTCGCTCTATCTCCACTCCACGGTATCTATCTCCACGGTATCTATCTCCACGGTATCTATCTCCACGGTATCTATCTCCACTGTATCTATCTCCACTGTATCTATCTCCCCGGTATCTATGTCCACGGTGTCTATCTCCACGGTATGGTGCTGGAACAGCGGGCGTATGGAACTCAGGCTCGAGGCACACGACACCCCAGCCTCACCCAACATGAGGACGACCGTCTTTAAATGTCCTGATTCTGCTAGTGTTGAATCTGTGGTGTGTTCACTTTAGTATGGAACAACATGTGCCAGTAGATGTTCATTGCTGATTACTTCTAATTCTTTCATTTGCTTTCAAGTGCTATAATACATGGTAATCATACAAAGGGTCATTCGAAAATACGTGTTAGTCCTATTAAAATGAGAAGAAAAACAAAAGCAATTTGTAATCTTGCATTAAAGTACCAGTAGAGTGGACTTTACATGCTTATTTGTGTCCATTAAAGCTGTGTTTTTCAACCACTGTGCCGCGGCACACCACTGTGCAGTGAGATAAAGACTGGTGTGCCGTGGGAGATGATCTAATTTTACTTATTTGGGTTCACAATATTGTTTCAATGGTGCTAAAGTGCGTTTTCAATGGGTTTGTGTGAACATTGAAGGCGGTTTAGAGTTTTGTAATTGGCACTAAAGTTCATATTTGTAAAGATTGAAGCCAATTTAGAATTTTCAATGGCACTTAAGTGTGTTTCTGCCAACATTGAAGATATTTTAACGTTTATTTGCCACTAAAGTGCCTTTTTGTAAAGACTTTACAATGGCGCTAAAGTGAGTTTTCGACGCTAAGACGGGTTTGTGTGAACATTGAAGGCGGTTTAGAGTTTTCTAATTGGCACTAAAATGCATATTTGTAAGGACTGAAGCCAATTTAGAATTTTCAATGGCACTTAAGTGCGTTTTTGCATACACTGAAGACATTTTAACATATATTTGGTGTGTTTTTGTAAAGAGTTTTCAATGGCGATAAAGTGCGTTCTCGACGCCAATACGGGTTTGTGTGAACATTGAAGGCAGTTTAGAGTTTTGTAATTGGCACTAAAGTTCATTTTTGTAAAGATTGAAGCCAATTTTGAATTTTCAATGGCACTTAAGTGTGTTTTTGCCAACACTGAAGACATTTCAACGTTTATTTGGCACTAAAGTGCGTCTTTGTAAAGAGTTTTCAATGGCACGAAACTGAGTTTTCAATGCCAAGACGGGTTTGTGTGAACATTGAAGGCAGTTTAGAGTTTTCTAATTGGCACTAAAATGCATTTTTGTAAAGACTGAAGCCAATTTAGAATTTTAAATGGCACTTAAGTGTGTTTTCATAAACATTGAAGAAAATGTTACGTTTATTTGGCACTAAAGTGCCTATTTGTAAAGAAATGTGTTTTCAATGCTAAGACGCGTTTGTGTGAACATTGAAGGCAGTTTAACATTTTCTAATTGGCACTACATTGCATTTTTGTAAAGATTGAAGCCAGTTTAGAATTTTCAATGGCACTTAAGTGTGTTTTTGTCAACACTGAGGACATTTTAACGTTTATTTGGCACTAAAATGCGTTTTTGTAAAGAAATGTGTTTTCAACGCTAAGACGTTGAAAACGGGTTTGTGTGAACATTGAAGGCCGTTTAATGTTTTGTAATTGGCACTAAAGTGCATATTTGTGAGGACTGAAGCCAATTCAGAATTTTCAATGGCACTTAAGTGCGTTTTTGCAAAAACTGAAGACATTTTCAAGTTTATTTGGCACTAAAGTGCGTTCTCGTAAAGAGTTTTCAATGGCGCTAATTTGCATTTTCAACGCCAAAACAGGTTTGTGTGAACATTGAAGGCAGTTTAAAGTTTTGTAATTGGTACTAAAATGCATTTTTGTTAAGATTGAAGCCAATTTAGAATTTTCAATGGCACTTAAGTGCATTTTTGTAAAAACTGAAGACATTTTAAAGTTGATTTGGCACTAAAGTGCGTTCTCGTAAAGAGTTTTCAATGGCGCTAATTTGCATTTTCAACGCCAAAACAGGTTTGTGTGAACATTGAAGGCGGTTTAGAGTTTTGTAATTGGCACTAAAGTTCATTTTTGTAAAGATTGAAGCCAATTTAGAATTTTCAATGCCACTTAAGTGTGTTTTTGCCAACACTGAAGATATTTTAACGTTTATTTGGCACTAAAGTACATGTTTGTAAAAAGTTTTCAATGGCTCTAAAGTGTGTTTTCGACGCTAAGACAGGTTTGTGTGAACATTGAAGGCAGTTTAAAGTTTTGTAATTGGCACTAAAATGCATTTTTGTAAAGACTGAAGCCAATTTAGAATTTTCAATGGCACTTAAGTGCGTTTTTGCAAACACTGAAGTCATTTTAAAGTTTATTTGACACTAAAGTGCGTTCTTGTAAAGACTTTTCAATAACACTAAAGTGCGTTCTCGACGCCAAGACCGTTTTTTGTGAACATTTAAGGCAGTTTAGATTTTCTAATTGGCACTAAAGTTCATTTTTGTAAAGATTGAAGCCAAATTAGAATTTTCAATGGCACTTAAGTGCGTTTTTGCAAACACTGAAGACATTTTAACGTTTATTTGGCACTAAAATGCGTTTCTGTATAGAAATGTGTTTTCAACGCTAAGACGTTGAAAACGGGTTTGTGTGAACATTGAAGGCGGTTTAACGTTTTGTAATTGGCACTAAAGTGCATATTTGTGAGGACTGAAGCCAATTCAGAATTTCCAATGGCACTTAAGTGCGTTTTAGCAAAAACTGAAGACATTTTAAAGTTTATTTGGCACTAAAGTGCGTTCTCGTAAAGAGTTTTCAATGGCGATAATTTGCATTTTCAATGCCAAAACAGTTTTGTGTGAACATTGAAGGCGGTTTAAAGTTTTGTAATTGACACTAAAGTTTGTTTTTGTAAAGATTGAAGCCAATTTAGAATTTTCAATGGCACTTAAGTGTGTTTTTGCCAACACTGAAGATATTTTAACGTTTATTTGGCACTACAGTACGTGTTTGTAAAAAGTTTTCAATGGCGCTAAAGTGCGTTTTCGACGCTAAGACGGGTTTGTGTGAACATTGAAGGCAGTTTAAAGTTTTCTAATTGGCACTAAAATGCATTTTTGTAAAGATTGAAGCCAACTTAGAATTTCCAATGGCACTTAAGTGATTTTTATAAACACTGACAATCTAACATTTAGTTGGCACTAAAGCGCGTTTTTGTAAAGACTTTTTAGTGGCGCTAACGTGTGTTTTCGACGCTAAGACAGGTTTGTGTGAACATTGAAGGCGGTTGAAATGTTTCTATTTGGCACTAAAATGCATATTTGTAAAGACAGTAAAACAGTTACTAAAGTGAGTTTTCAACGCTAAAACGGGTTTTTGTCAACATTGAAGGCAGTTTAGAGTTTTCTAATTGGCACTAAAATGCATTTTTGTAAAGACTGAAGCCAATATAGAATTTTAAATGGCACTTAAGTGCGTTTTAATAAACACTGAAGAAATTGTAACGTTTATTTGGCACTAAAGTGCCTTTTTGTAAAGAAATGTGTTTTCAATGCCAAGACAGGTTTGTGTGAACATTGAAGGCGGTGTAGAGTTTTCTATTTGGCACTAAAGTACATTTTTGTAAAGATTGAAGCCAATTTAGAATTTTCAATGGCACTTAAGTGTGTTTTCGTAAACACGGAAGACAACGTAACGTTTATTTGGCACTAAAGTGCGTTTTTGTAAAGAAATGTGTTTTCAACGCTAAGACAGGTTTGTGTGAACATTAAAGGCGGTTGAAATGTTTCTAGTTGGCACTCAAATGCATATTTGTAAAGACAGTAAAACAGTTAAAAGAGTTTTCAATGGCGCTAAAGTGCGTTTGTACTCTTCTGACACCACCAGCTGGCAGTATAAGTGTCCACATAAGTGGCCATGAGACCCCAATTCAGTAGTGTACACAATTTTGGAAATAAGAGCTAAAAGGTGCTGTCCACGTATGTGGCCACTAAGGCCTTTAGAGGTTAATGCTGGTCAAACTTGTAGTATATTTGTTCGTGCTACATTTGTGCTGCAAAATTATTATAGTTTTTATGTAAAAAAGTAGTATATTTGTTTTTGTTATTATTGTTGTATTGATTTATTTTTTGGTTTTGGTGTATGTTTTTTAACTATTGTAGTTTTTCTGTTATTAATGTTTTATTAGCCGTAATCTTCCTACATATATGTCCCATCTGTTTGTGCTACATTTGTGCGGGTTTGTGCTGCATTTTTTTTGTCTAACTATTATAGTTTTCATGTTATTAATGTTTTATTAGTTTTTATTAGTTTGTCAAACTCGTCCCATTCATTTGTGCTACATTTGTGCTACATTTGTGCGGGTTTGTGCTGCATTTTTTTGGTTTATTATAGTTTTTATGTTATTAATGTTTTATTATTTGTAACCAGCTCCCCTACCGTGGCAAAATCTCTCTATATACATGTCCCAATTGCTTGTGCTACATTTGTGCAGGCCTACTACGCTATTTTATTTTAACCTCTTAAGGCCCAAGGTGTTTGTTTACATGTTTGTTTGTTTTATTTCTCTTTGCTATTTGGGCTTATTGGACCCTAATTAGAATAAAAACTAAGAATCATCTTTTGACATGATGTACTTAGTCCATAAGTACACAAATGTGTACATCATGACATGCTAATTCTTATTTTTACACTTTTTTTCCCCAAATTCCATTGGATGTTGTACTCTTCTCACACCACCAGATGGCAGTATAAGTGTCCACATAAGTGGCCATGAGACCCCAATTCAGTAGTGTACACAATTTTGGAAATAAGAGCTAAAAGGTGCTGTCCACGTATGTGGCCACTAAGGCCTTTAGAGGTTAATGCTGGTCAAACTTGTAGTATATTTGTTCGTGCTACATTTGTGCTGCAAAATTATTATAGTTTTTATGTAAAAAAGTAGTATATTTGTTTTTGTTATTATTGTTGTATTGATTTATTTTTTGGTTTTGGTGTATGTTTTTTAACTATTGTAGTTTTTCTGTTATTAATGTTTTATTAGCCGTAATCTTCCTACATATATGTCCCATCTGTTTGTGCTACATTTGTGCGGGTTTGTGCTGCACTTTTTTTGTCTAACTATTATAGTTTTCATGTTATTAATGTTTTATTAGTTTTTATTAGTTTGTCAAACTCATCCCATTCATTTGTGCTACATTTGTGCGGGTTTGTGCTGCATTTTTTTTGGTTTATTATAGTTTTTATGTTATTAATGTTTTATTATTTGTAACCAGCTCCCCTACCTTGGCAAAATCTCCCTATATACATGTCCCAATTGTTTGTGCTACATTTGTGCAGGCCTACTACGCTATTTTATTTTAACCTCTTAAGGCCCAAGGTGTTTGTTTACATGTTTGTTTGTTTTATTTCTCTTTGCTATTTGGGCTTATTGAACCCTAATTAGAATAAAAACTAAGAATCATCTTTTGACATGATGTACTTAGTCCATAAGTACACAAACGTGTACATCATGACATGCTAATTCTTATTTTTACACTTTTTTTTTTCCAAATTCCATTGTATGTTGTACTCTTCTCACACCACCAGATGGCAGTATAAGTGTCCACATAAGTGGCCATGAGACCCCAATTCAGTAGTGTACACAATTTGGGAAATAAGAGCTAAAAGGTGCTGTCCACGTATGTGGCCACTAAGGCCTTTAGAGGTTAATGCTGGTCAAACTTGTAGTATATTTGTTCGTGCTACATTTGTGCTGCAAAATTATTATAGTTTGTATGTAATAAAGTAGTATATTTGTTTTTGTTATTATTGTTGTATTGATTTATTTTTTGGTTTTGGTGTATGTTTTTTTTTAACTATTATAGTTTTTATGTTATTAATGTTTTATTAGCCGTAATCTTCCTACATATATGTCCCATCTGTTTGTGCTACATTTGTGTGGGTTTGTGCTGCATTTTTTTTGTCTAACTATTATACTTTTCATGTTATTAATGTTTTATTAGTTTTTTTTTAGTTTGTCAAACTCGTCCCATTCATTTGTGCTACATTTGTGCGGGTTTGTGCTGCATTTTTTTGGTTTATTATAGTTTTTATGTTATTAATGTTTTATTATTTGTAACCAGCTCCCCTACCTTGGCAAAATCTCCCTATATACATGTCCCAATTGTTTGTGCTACATTTGTGCAGGCCTACTACGCTATTTTATTTTAACCTCTTAAGGCCCAAGGTGTTTGTTTACATGTTTGTTTGTTTTATTTCTCTTTGCTATTTGGGCTTATTGGACCCTAATTAGAATAAAAATTAAGAATCATCTTTTGACCTGATGTACTTAGTCCATAAGTACACAAACGTGTACATCATGACATGCTAATTCTTATTTTTACACTTTTTTTTTTCCAAATTCCATTGTATGTTGTACTCTTCTCACACCACCAGATGGCAGTATAAGTGTCCACATAAGTGGCCATGAGACCCCAATTCAGTAGTGTACACAATTTTGGAAATAAGAGCTAAAAGGTGCTGTCCACGTATGTGGCCACTAAGGCCTTTAGAGGTTAATGCTGGTCAAACTTGTAGTATATTTGTTCGTGCTACATTTGTGCTGCAAAATTATTATAGTTTTTATGTAAAAAAGTAGTATATTTGTTTTTGTTATTATTGTTGTATTGATTTATTTTTTGGTTTTGGTGCATGTTTTTTAACTATTGTAGTTTTTCTGTTATTAATGTTTTATTAGCCGTAATCTTCCTACATATATGTCCCATCTGTTTGTGCTACATTTGTGCGGGTTTGTGCTGCATTTTTTTTTGTCTAACTATTATAGTTTTCATGTTATTAATGTTTTATTAGTTTTTATTAGTTTGTCAAACTCGTCCCATTCATTTGTGCTACATTTGTGCGGGTTTGTGCTGCATTTTTTTGGTTTATTATAGTTTTTATGTTATTAATGTTTTATTATTTGTAACCAGCTCCCCTACCTTGGCAAAATCTCCCTATATACATGTCCCAATTGTTTGTGCTACATTTGTGCAGGCCTACTACGCTATTTTATTTTAACCTCTTAAGGCCCAAGGTGTTTGTTTACATGTTTTGTTTTTTTAATTTCTCTTTGCTATTTGGGCTTATTGGACCCTAATTAGAATAAAAACTAAGAATCATCTTTTGACATGATGTACTTAGTCCATAAGTACACAAATGTGTACATCATGACATGCTAATTCTTATTTTTACACTTTTTTTTTTTCCAAATTCCATTGTATGTTGTACTCTTCTGACACCACCAGATGGCAGTATAAGTGTCCACATAAGTGGCCATGAGACCCCAATTCAGTAGTGTACACAATTTTGGAAATAAGAGCTAAAAGGTGCTGTCCACGTATGTGGCCACTAAGGCCTTTAGAGGTTAATGCTGGTCAAACTTGTAGTATATTTGTTCGTGCTACATTTGTGCTGCAAAATTATTATAGTTTTTATGTAAAAAAGTAGTATATTTGTTTTTGTTATTATTGTTGTATTGATTTATTTTTTGGTTTTGGTGTATGTTTTTTAACTATTATAGTTTGTATGTTATTAATGTTTTATTAGCCGTAATCTTCCTACATATATGTCCCATCTGTTTGTGCTACATTTGTGCGGGTTTGTGCTGCATTTTTTTTTTGTCTAACTATTATAGTTTTCATGTTATTAATTTTTTATTAGTTTTTATTAGTTTGTCAAACTCGTCCCATTCATTTGTGCTACATTTGTGCGGGTTTGTGCTGCATTTTTTTGGTTTATTATAGTTTTTATGTTATTAATGTTTTATTATTTGTAACCAGCTCCCCTACCTCGGCAAAATCTCCCTATATACATGTCCCAATTGTTTGTGCTACATTTGTGCAGGCCTACTACGCTATTTTATTTTAACCTCTTAAGGCCCAAGGTGTTTGTTTACATGTTTGTTTGTTTTATTTCTCTTTGCTATTTGGGCTTATTGGACCCTAATTAGAATAAAAACTAAGAATCATCTTTTGACATGATGTACTTAGTCCATAAGTACACAAATGTGTACATCATGGCATGCTAATTCTTATTTTTACACATTTTTTTTCCCCCAAATTCCATTGGATGTTGTACTCTTCTCACACCACCAGATGGCAGTATAAGTGTCCACATAAGTGGCCATGAGACCCCAATTCAGTAGTGTACACAATTTTGGAAATAAGAGCTAAAAGGTGCTGTCCATGTATGTGGCCACTAAGGCCTTTAGAGGTTAATGCTGGTCATTGCCGAGGTACTTGGAGAGCCAAGTGTTTTTGAAAAAAAAAAGAGATTTACTGTTTTGCACCAACATTGGATCGGGACACCCTAACTTTAAGTGTGAGGCAGAAATAACCTAAATGTAAATAACAAATAATAATAATTAAAAAAAAATGTTTTGCCCCATTCCACCCTGTCACGTCATGGATTTACCACTTTTTCTTTCTCTTTCCAGATCGACTAAAACTCATCCGGGACCTGTCGTCCATTTGAGTGACAGCCCGAAGGATGAAGGCAAGGTGAGGAGGCTGATAAAAAGCAGTAACACCTCACTTTATGTTTTCAGCATGGTGGTAATACTTTTTTCTCCTCTGATCACTAATCAGACTCTCTCTCGTACATACCTTCTATTGTCTCTCTCTCTCTCTCTCGCTCGCTCGCCCGCTGTCTATACGTAACCCCCATTAAGTTGTGTTGTTTGAGGGTCAGGCTGCAGACAAACGGATGAGAAAAATGGCGTGTGGCGATGGCTGCAAAAGAGGTCATTGACAAGTGCATCGATTTTCCCCGACGGATTTCAGAGCCGCCGGGCAAAATCACACTTGACAAGCTGTGAAGACGTAAAACCAAGAAACGCGCTCACAGCTGCACCGGACAGCAAATTGTTGCATGTCACCTGTGTGAAGGTGGTGCACCTTAAGTAGGACAACATGACAATAGTTTGGTATACGTTTGTGCTGTTATCGTTTTTTTGTTATTAATGTTTTTTAATGGGATAAGCGGTAGAAAATGGATGGATGGATTCATAACTAGACCCCCTATCTCCCCATACAGAATGTGTCCAAGGTTTTTGTGCTACATTTGTGCAGGTTTGTGCTGCCATTTGTTTTGTTTGTTGTAATTATTTTGTTATTAATGTTTTATTATTCGTAACCAGACCCACCACATTGTCAAAATCTCACCAATATTGTCCTATTTGTTTGTGCTACATTTGTGCTGCAAAATTATTATAGTTTTTATGTAATAAAGTAGTATATATTTTTTTGTTATTATTGTTGTATTGATTTATTTTTTGGTTTTGGGTTATAATTTTTAACTATTATAGTTTTTATGTTATTAATGTTTTATTAGCCGTAATATTCCTACATATATGTCCCAATTGTTTGTGCTACATTAGAATTGTTGCATTAATTTATTTTTTTGGTTTTGGTTTATGTTTTTTGACTATTATAGTTTTTACGTTATTGATTATTTATTATCCGTAACCAGCTCCCCTACCTTGTCAAAATATTCCTATATATGTCTCAATTGTTTGTGCTACATTTGTGCAGGTTTGTGCTGCATTTGTTTTGTCTATTATAATTATTTTGTTATCAATGTTTTATTATTCGTAACCAGACCCACCACCTTGTCAAAATCTCTTCAAACTTGTCCTACATTTGTGCTGCAAATTATTTTTTAATTATTATAGTTTTTATGTAATAAAGTACCATAGTTTTTATGTTATAATTGTTGTATTGATTTATTTTTTGGTTTTGGTTTATGTTTTTTGACTATTATAGTTTTTATGTTATTAATGTTTTATTAGCCGTAACCAGTCAACTTGTCAAAATCTTCCTACATATATGTCCCAATTGTTTGTGCTACATTTGTGAGGGTTTGTGCTGCATTTTTTTTTTGTTTATTATAGTTTTTACGTTATTAATGTTGTATTATTTATAGCCAGGTCCCCAACCTTGGCAACATCTCCCTATATATATGTCTCAATTGTTTGTGCTACATTTGTGCAGGTTTGTGCTGCATTTGTTTTGTCTATTATAATTATTTTGTTATTAATGTTTTATTGTTCGTAACCAGACCCACCACCTTGTCAAAATCTCACCAAACGTGTAGTTTGTGCTACATTTGTGCAGGTTTGTGCTGCCATTTGTTTCGTCTGTTATAATCATTTTGTTATTAATCTTTTATTATTCGTATAATCCCGGACGAGCCCCCAATTTGTTGCGTTTTGGACCAGTTGTTCCTCCCAGGGAATTCAAGTCACAATTCGCTCCCAAGTTCTTTCCGACACTTAAAGCTGAGTTGAAAAACCACCAGAGACAGAATAGGTATTTTGTTGTATATATTCTCAAAGCTTTGACAATATACATTTTAGATTGAGACCAGTCTAACCCTAGAACCTTCTATCCCGCACACCCAAAATGTTTTCCCTTCCCAACGCCAAAAACCTCTCTTCCCTTCCACCTCCCTAGCCATAACAAAAGCACAACGTCTCCCTAGCCATAATACATTCCAAAGAACTCAAGGTTAACACACAGAGTTTGCTTGCTGACAGAGCATCAAGAGAAGAAGTGGAAAAGACGAGCTGTTTTCAAATATGACAAAGAAACGGACGAAGTACAACTTAAATTCGGATATATGTAAATATCTGCCTCCGACAGTAACCAGACCCACCACCTTGTCAAAATCTCACCAAACTTGTCATATTTGTTTGTGCTACATTTGTGCTGCAAAATTATTATAGTTTTTATGTAATAAAGTAGTATATTTTTGTTATTATTGTTGTATTGATTTATTTTTTGGTTTTGGTTTATGTTTTTTAACTATTATAATTTTTTATGTTATTAATGTTTTATTAGCCGTAATCTTCCTACATATATGTCCCAATTGTTTGTGCTACATTTGTGCTGCATTTTTTTTTTTGTCTAACTATTATAGTTTTCATGTTATTAAGGTTTTATTATTTGTAACCAGCTCCCCTACCTTGTCAAAATGTTCCTATATACATGTCCCAATAGTTTGTGCTACATTTGTGCAGGTGTGTGCTGCATTTGATTTGTCTATTATAATTTGTTTGTTAATAATGTTTTTTTTATTCATAACCAGACCCATTATGTTGTCAAAATCTCCTCAATCTTGTCCCATTCATTTGTGCTACATTTGTGCGGGTTTGTGCTGCATTTTTTTGTCTATTATAGTTTTTATGTTATTAATGTTTTATTATTTGTAACCAGCTCCCCTACCTTGGCAAAATCTCCCTATATACATGTCCTAATTGTTTGTGCTACATTTGTGCAGGTTTGTGCTGCATTTGTTTTGTCTATTACAATTATTTTGTTATTAATGTTTTATTGTTCGTAACCAGACCCACCACCTTGTCAAAATCTCACCAAACGTGTAGTTTGTGCTACATTTGTGCAGGTTTGTGCTGCCATTTGTTTTGTCTATTATAATTATTTTGTTATTAATGTTTTATTATTCGTAACCAGACCCACCACCTTGTCAAAATCTCTTCAAACTTGTCCTACATTTGTGCTGCAAATTATTATAGTTTTTATGTAATAAAGTACTATAGTTTTTATGTTAGAATTGTTGTATTGATTTATTTTTTTGGGTTTGGTTTATGTTTTTTGACTATTATAGTTTTTATGTTATTAATTATTTATTATCCGTAACCAGCTCCCCTACCTTGTCAAAATATTCCTATATATATGTCCCAATTGTTTGTGCTACATTTGCGCAGGTTTGTGCTGCCATTTGTTTTATCTGTTATAATCATTTTGTTATTAATCTTTTATTATTCGTAACCAGACCCACCACCTTGTCAAAATCTCACCAAACTTGTCATATTAGTTTGTGCTACATTTGTGCTGCAAAATTATTATAGTTTTTATGTAATAAAGTAGTAATTTGTTTTTGTTATTATTGTTGTATTGATTTATTTTTTGGTTTTGGTTTATGTTTTTTAACTAGTATAGTTTTTATGTTATTAATGTTTTATTAGCCGTAATATTCCTACATATATGTCCCAATTGTTTGTGCTACATTTGTCTAACTATTATAGTTTTCATGTAATTAAGGTTTTATTATTTGTAACCAGCTCCCCTACCTTGACAAAATGTTCCTATATACACGTCCCAATAGTTTGTGCTACATGTGTGCAGGTGTGTGCTGCATTTGATTTGTCTATTATAATTTGTTTGTTAATAATGTTTTTTTATTCATAACCAGACCCACTATGTTGTCAAAATCTCCTCAAACTCGTCCCATTCATTTGTGCTACATTTGTGCGGGTTCGTGCTGCATTTTTTTTTGTTTATTATAGTTTTTATGTTATTAATGTTGTAATATTTATAGCCAGCTCCCCTACCTTGGCAACATCTCCCTATATATATGTCTCAATTGTTTGTGCTACATTTGTGCAGGTTTGTGCTGCATTTGTTTTGTCTATTATTATTATATATGTCTTATTTTGTTATTAATGTTTTATTGTTCGTAACCAGACCCACCACAAAATCTCATCAAACGTGTCCTATTTGTCTCTGCTACATTTGTGCTGCAAACATGTTTGTTTAATTATTATAGTTTCTATGTAATAGAGTACTATAGTTTTTATGTTAGAATTGTTGTATTGATTTATTATTTTGGTTTTTGGTTTATGTTTTTTGACTATTATAGTTTTTATATTATTAATTATTTATTATCCGTAACCAGCTCCCCTACCTTGTCAAAATATTCCTATATATATGTCCCAATTGTTTGTGCTACATTTGTGCAGGTTTGTGCTGCATTTGTTTTGTCTATTATAATTATTTTGTTATCAATGTTTTATTATTCGTAACCAGACCCACCACCTTGTCAAAATCTCTTCAAACCTGTCCTACTTGTTTGTGCTACATTGGTACTGCAAATTATTTTTTAATTATGCTAGTTTTTATGTCATAAAGTGCTATAGTTTTTATGTTATTATTGTTGTATTGATTTATTTTTTGGTTTTGGTTTATGTTTTTTAACTATTATAGTTTTTATGTTATTAATGTTTTATTAGCCGTAATCTTCCTACATATATGTCCCAATTGTTTGTGCTACATTTGTGCGGGTTTGTGCTGCATTTTTTTTGTCTAACTATTATAGTTTTCATGTAATTAAGGTTTTCTTATTTGTAACCAGCTCCCCTACCTTGTCAAATTTTTCCTATATACATGTCCCAATAGTTTATGCTACATTTGTGCAGGTGTGTGCTGCATTTGATTTGTCTATTATAATTTGTTTGTTAATAATGTTTTTTTTATTCATAACCAGACCCACTATGTTGTCAAAATCTCCTCAAACTCGTCCCATTCATTTGTGCTACATTTGTGCGGGTTTGTGCTGCATTTTTTTTGTCTATTATAGTTTTTATGTTATTAATGTTTTATTATTTGTAACCAGCTCCCCTACCTTGGCAACATCTCCCTATATATATATGTTTCAATTGTTTGTGCTACATTTGTGCAGGTTTGTGCTGCCATTTGTTTTGTCTGTTATAATTATTTTGTTATTACTCTTTTATTATTCATAACCAGACCCACCACCTTGTCAAAATCTCACCAAACGTGTAGTTTGTGCTACATTTGTGCAGGTTTGTGCTGCCATTTGTTTTGTCTGTTATAATTATTTTGTTATTAATCTTTTATTATTCGTAACCAGACCCACCACCTTGTCAAAATCTCACCAAACGTGTCCTATTTGTTTGTGCTACATTTGTGTTGCAAAATTATTATAGTTTTTATGTAATAAAGTAGTATATATTTTTTTGTTATTATTGTTGTATTGATTTATTTTTTGGTTTTGGTTTATGTTTTTTAACTATTATAGTTTTTATGTTATTAATGTTTTATTAGCCTTAATCTTCCTACATATATGTCCCAATTGTTTGTGCTACATTTGGGCTGCATTTTTTTTTGTCTATTATAGTTTTCATGTTATTAATGTTTTATTATTTGTAACCAGCTCCCCTACCTTGTTAAAATGTTCCTATATACACGTCCCAATAGTTTGTGCTACATTTGTGCAGGTGTGTGCTGCATTTGATTTGTCTATTATAATTAGTTTGTTAATAATGTCTTTTTATTCATAACCAGACCCACTATGTTGTCAAAATCTCCTCAAAGTCGTCCCATTCATTTGTGCTACATTTGTGCGGGTTTGTGCTGCATTTTTTTGTCTATTATAGTTTTTATGTTATTAATGTTTTATTATTTGTAACCAGCTCCCCTACCTTGGCAAAATCTCCCTATATACATGTCCTAATTGTTTGTGCTACATTTGTGCAGGTTTGTGCTGCATTTGTTTTGTCTATTACAATTATTTTGTTATTAATGTTTTATTGTTCGTAACTAGACCCACCACCTTGTCAAAATCTCCTCAAACTTGTCCTATTTGTCTGTGCTACATTTGTGCTGCAAACATTTTTGTTTAATTATTATAGTTTTTATATAATAAAGTACTATAGTTTTTAAGTTTGAATTGTTGTATTGATTTATTTTTTTGGTTTTGGTTTATGTTTTTTGACTATTATGGTTTTTACGTTATTAATTATTTATTATCCGTAACCAGCTCCCCTACCTTGTCAAAATATTCCTATTTATATGTCCCAATTGTTTGTGCTACATTTGTGCAGGTTTGTGCTGCATTTGTTTTGTCTATTATAATTATTTTGTTATTAATGTTTTATTGTTCATAACCAGACCCACCACCTTGTCAAAATCTCCTCAAACGTGTCCTATTTGTTTGTGCTACATTTGTGCTGCAAATAATTTTTTAATTATTATCGTTTTTATGTTATAAAGTACTATAGTTTTTATGTTATTATTGTTGTATTGATTTATTTTTTGGTTTTGGTTTATGTTTTTTAACTATTATAGTTTTTATGTTATTAATGTTTTATTAGCTGTAACCAGTCAATTTGTCAAAATCTTCCTTTATATATGTCCCAATTGTGTGTGCTACATTTGTGCAGATTTGTGCTGCATTTGTTTTGTCTATTATAAGTTTTTTGTTAAAAATGTTTTTTTATTCATAAACAGACCCACTACGTTGTCAAAATCTCCTCAAACTTGTCCTATTCGTTTGTGCTACATTTGTGCAGGTTTGTGCTGCAAACATTTTTGTTTGAACATTATAGTTTTTATGTAATCAAGTAGTATATTTTTAATGTTATTATTGTTTTATTTATTCATTTTTTGTTTTTATGTTTTCAACTATTGTAGTTTATATATATATATATATATATATATATATATATATATATATATATATATATATATATATATATATATATATATATATATATATATATATATATATATATATATCCCAATCGTTTGTGCTACATTTGTGCGGGTTTGCGCTGCATTTTTTTTGTCTATTATAATTATTTTGTTTAATTATTCATAACCTGACCCACTATGTTGTCAAAATCTCCTCAAACTTGTCCTATTCGTTTGTGCTACATTTGTGCAGGTTTGTGCTGCAAACAATTTTGTTTGAACATTATAGTTTTTATGTAATCAAGTAGTATATTTTTTATGTTATTATTGTTTTATTTATTCATTCTTTGTTTTTATGTTTTCAACTATTGTAGTTTTTATATATATATATATATATATATATATATATATATATATATATATATATATATATATATATATATATATATATGTATATATATCCCAATCGTTTGTGCTACATTTGTGCGGGTTTGTGCTGCATTTTTTTTGTCTATTATAATTATTTTGTTTAATTATTCATAACCTGACCCACTATGTTGTCAAAATCTCCTCAAACTTGTCCTATTCGTTTGTGCTACATTTGTGCAGGTTTGTGCTGCAAACATTTTTGTTTGAACATTATAGTTTTTATGTAATCAAGTAGTATATTTTTTATGTTATTATTGTTTTATTTATTAATTTTTTGTTTTTATGTTTTCAACTATTGTAGTTTATATATATATATATATATATATATATATATATATATATATATATATATATATATATATATATATATATATATATATATATATATATATATATCCCAATCGTTTGTGCTACATTTGTGCGGGTTTGTGCTGCATTTTTTTTTGTCTATTATAATTATTTTGTTTAATTATTCATAACCTGACCCACTACTTTGTCAACATCTCCTCAAACTCGTCCCATTTTTTTGTGCTACATTTGTGCAGGTTTATGCTGCAGACATTTTTGTTTGACTATTATAATTTGTATGTAACTAAGTATTATAGTTTTTTATGTTATTATTGTTTTGTTATTTGTAAACAGCTCCCCTTCCATGTCAAAATATTCCTATATGTATATCCCAATTGTTAGTGCTGCATTTTTTGTCTAACTATTATCGTTTTTATATTATTGTTTTATTATTAATATCCAGGCTCCCCACCTTATCAAAATCCCACCAAACGTGTCTCAATCGATTGTGTTACATTTGGGCTGCATTTTTTTTGTCTAACTATTAAAAATGTTTTGTTATGTATGCTATATTATTCATAACCAGACACACTACCTTGTCAAAATCTCCTCAAACTTGTTCCATTCGTTTGTGCTACATTTGTGCAGGTTTGTGCTGCAAATATTTTTGTTTAACTATTATAGTTTTTATGTAATTTTTTTGTTTGTTTGTTTGTTTTGTTTTTTGCTTTTTAATAGTTTTTTATGTTTTTAACTATTATAGTTTTTATGTTATTAACATGTTGTTATTCATAACCCGACCCACCAACTTGTCAAAACCTCCCCAAATGTGTCCTAATCCTTTGTGCTATTATGGTTTTTGTGTTATTAACGTTTTATTATTCGTAACCAGCTCCCCCACCTTGTCAAAATCTTACTATATATATATATATATATATATATATATATATATATATATATATATATATATATATATATATATATATATATATATATATATATATATATATATATATGTCCCAATCGTTTGTGCTACATTTGTGCGGGTTTGTGCTGCATTTTTTTGGGTTGTTATAGTTTTTATGTTTTTAACTAATACAGTTTTTATGTTACTAACATGTTATTATTCATAACCAGACACACTACCTCGTCAAAATCTCCTCGAACTCGTCCCATTCGTTTGTGCTACATTTGTGCAGGTTTGTGCTGCAAATATTTTTGTTTAAATATTATAGTTTTTATGTAATCAAATATTATAGTTTTTTATGTTATTATTGTTATATTTTTATTAATTTTTTGTTTTTTTTATTGATTTGATGTTTTTAACTACTATAGTTGTTATGTTATTAATGTTTTATTATTCGTAACCAGCTCTCCTACCTTGTCAAAATCTCCCCAAACGTTTCTCAATTGTTTGTGCTACATTTGTGCAGGTTTGTGATGGGTTTTTTTTAGTCTAACTATTGAAAATGTTTTGTTATGTATGTTTTATTATTCATAACCAGAAGCACTACCTTGTCAAAATTTCCCCAAACTCGTCCCATTTGTTTGTGCTACATTTGTGCAGGTTTGTGCTGCATTTTTGTTTGTCTAACTATTGAAAATGTTTTGTTATGTATGTTTTATTATTCATAACCAGAAGAACTACCTTGTCAAAATTTCCCCAAACTCGTCCCATTCGTTTGTGCTACATTTGTGCACGTTTGTGATGGGTTTTTTTAGTCTAACTATTGAAAATGTCTTGTTATGTATGTTTTATTATTCATAACCAGAAGCACTACCTTGTCAAAATTTCCCCAAACCCGTCCCATTTGTTTGTGCTACATTTGTGCAGGTTTGTGTTGCATTTTTTTTGTCTAACTATTGAAAATGTTTTTTTATGTATGTTTTATTATTCATAACCAGAAGCACTACCCTGTCAAAATTCCCCCAAACTCGTCCCATTTGTTTGTGCTACATTTGTGCACGTTTGTGATGCATTTTTTTTGTCTAACTATTGAAAATGTTTTGTTATGTATGTTTTATTATTCATAACCAGAAGCACTACCTTGTCAGAATTTCCCCAAACTCGTCCCATTCGTTTGTGCTACATTTGTGCACGTTTGTGCTGCTTTTTTTTTGTCTAACTATTGAAAATGTTTTTTTATGTATGTTTTATTATTCATAACCAGAAGAACTACCTTGTCAAAATTTCCCCAAACTCGGCCCATTCGTTTGTGCTACATTTGTGCAAGTTTGTGCTGCATTTTTTTTGTCTAACTATTGAAAATGTTTTGTTATGTATGTTTTATTATTCATAACCAAAAGCACTACCTTGTCAAATTTTCACCAAACTTGTCCCATTCGTTTGTGCTACATTTGTGCACGTTTGTGATGGGTTTTTTTTTGTCTAACTATTGAAAATGTTTTGTTATGTATGTTTTATTATTCATAACCAGATGCACTACCTTGTCAAAATTTCCCCAAACTCGTCCCATTCGTTTGTGCTACATTTATGCACGTTTGTGATGCATTTTTTTTGTCTAACTATTAAAAATGTTTTGTTATGTATGTTTTATTATTCATAACCAGAAGAACTACCTTGTCAAAATTTCCCCAAACTCGTCCCATTCGTTTGTGCTACATTTGTGCACGTTTGTGATGTTTTATTTTGTCTAACTATTGAAAATGTTTTGTTATGTATGTTTTATTATTCATAACCAGAAGCACTACCTTGTCAAAATTTCCCCAAACTCGTCCTATTCGTTTGTGCTACATTTGTGCATGTTTGTGATGTTTTTTTTTTAGTCTAACTATTGAAAATGTTTTTGTTATGTATGTTTTATTATTCATAACCAGAAGAACTACCTTGTCAAAATTTCCCCAAACTCGTCCCATTCGTTTGTGCTACATTTGTGCACGTTTGTGATGTTTTATTTTGTCTAACTATTGAAAATGTTTTGTTATGTATGTTTTAATATTCATAACCAGAAGCACTACCTTGTCAACATTTCCCCAAACTCGTCCCATTTGTTTGTGCTGCATTTTTTTGTCTAACTATTGAAAATGTTTTATGTATGTTTTATTATTCATAACCAGAAGCACTACCTTGTCAAAATTTCCCCAAACTCGTCCCATTCGTTTGTGCTACATTTGTGCAGGTTTGTGCTGCATTTTTTTTGTCTATTTATTGAAAATGTTTTGTTATGTATGTTTTATTATTCATAACCAGAAGCACTACCTTGTCAAAATGTCCCCAAACTCGTCCCATTCGTTTGTGCTACATTTGTGCACGTTTGTGATGTTTTTTTTTTGTCTAACTATTGAAAATGTTTTGTTATGTATGTTTTATTATTCATAACCAGAAGCACTACCTTGTCAAAATTTCCCCAAACTCGTCCCATTTGTTTGTGCTACATTTGTGCAGGTTTGTGCTGCATTTTTTTGTCTAACTATTGACAATGTTGTGTTATGTATGTTTTATTATTCACAACCAGAAGCACTACCTTGTCAAAATTTCCCCAAACTCGTCCCATTCGTTTGTGCTACATTTGTGCACATTTGTGATGTTTTTTTTTTTTAGTCTAACTATTGAAAATGTTTTGTTATGTATGTTTTATTATTCATAACCAGAAGCACTACCTTGTCAAAATTTCCCCAAACTCGTCCCATTTGTTTGTGCTACATTTGTGCAGGTTTGTGATGGTTTTTTTTGTCTATTTATTGAAAATATTTTGTTATGTATGTTTTATTATTCATAACCAGAAGCACTACCTTGTCAAAATTTTCCCAAACTCGTCCCATTCGTTTGTGCTACATTTGTGCAGGTTTGTGCTGCATTTTTTTTGTCTATTTATTGAAAATGTTTTGTTATGTATGTTTTATTATTCATAACCAGAAGCACTACCTTGTCAAATTTCCCCCAAACTCGTCCCATTCGTTTGTGCTACATTTGTGCACGTTTATGATGCTTTTTTTTTGTCTAACTATTGAAAATGTTTTGTTATGTATGTTTTATTATTCATAACCAGAAGCACTACCTTGTCAAAATTTCCCCAAACTCGTCCCATTTGTTTGTGCAACATTTGTGCAGGTTTGTGCTGCATTTTTTTGTCTAACTATTGAAAATGTTTTGTTATGTATGTTTTATTATTCATAACCAGAAGCACTACCTTGTCAAAATGTCCCCAAACTCGTTTCATTCGTTTGTGCTACATTTGTGCAGGTTTGTGCTGCATTTTTTTTGTCTAACTATTGAAAATGTTTTGTTATGTATGTTTTATTATTCATAACCAGAAGCACTACCTTGTCAAAATTTCCCCAAACTCGTCCCATTCGTTTGTGCTACATTTGTGCAGGTTTGTGCTGCATTTTTTTGTCTAACTATTGACAATGTTGTGTTATGTATGTTTTATTATTCACAACCAGAAGCACTACCTTGTCAAAATTTCCCCAAACTCGTCCCATTCGTTTGTGCTACATTTGTGCACATTTGTGATGTTTTTTTTTTTTAGTCTAACTATTGAAAATGTTTTGTTATGTATGTTTTATTATTCATAACCAGAAGCACTACCTTGTCAAAATTTCCCCAAACTCGTCCCATTTGTTTGTGCTACATTTGTGCAGGTTTGTGATGGTTTTTTTTGTCTATTTATTGAAAATATTTTGTTATGTATGTTTTATTATTCATAACCAGAAGCACTACCTTGTCAAAATTTTCCCAAACTCGTCCCATTCGTTTGTGCTACATTTGTGCAGGTTTGTGCTGCATTTTTTTTGTCTATTTATTGAAAATGTTTTGTTATGTATGTTTTATTATTCATAACCAGAAGCACTACCTTGTCAAATTTCCCCCAAACTCGTCCCATTCGTTTGTGCTACATTTGTGCACGTTTATGATGCTTTTTTTTTGTCTAACTATTGAAAATGTTTTGTTATGTATGTTTTATTATTCATAACCAGAAGCACTACCTTGTCAAAATTTCCCCAAACTCGTCCCATTCGTTTGTGCTACATTTGTGCACGTTTGTGATGCATTTTTTTTGTCTAACTATTGAAAATGTTTTGTTATGTATGTTTTATTATTCATAACCAGAAGCACTACCCTGTCAAAATTCCCCCAAACTTGTCCCATTCGTTTGTGCTACATTTGTGCACGTTTGTGATGCTTTTTTTTTTTTTGTCTAACTATTGAAAATGTTTTGTTATGTATGTTTTATTATTCATAACCAGAAGCACTACCTTGTCAAAATTCCCCCAAACTCGTCCCATTTGTTTGTGCTACATTTGTGCAGGTTTGTGCTGCATTTTTTTTGTCTAACTATTGAAAATGTTTTGTTATGTATGTTTTATTATTCATAACCAGAAGCACTACCTTGTCAAAATTTCCCCAAACTCGTCCCATTTGTTTGTGCTACATTTGTGCACGTTTGTGATGCATTTTTTTTGTCTA
>NC_084578.2:5980000-6020000 GCF_033978685.3 Nerophis lumbriciformis
CGTTTTTTTTTTAAACTTTTTGTGAATTACATTTATATAGCACTTTTCTCTAGCGATTCAAAGCTCTTTACATAGTGAAACCCTTTATCTGCGTCTTTAAGCTACATTTAAAGTAGTGAGGGAGCAGGTGGGTAAAGTGTCTTGCCCAAGGACACAATGGCAGTGACTCGGAAGAAGAAGCGGGGATCGAACCTGGAACCCCCAAGTGTTTATACTTGCAAATCGTTCTCGTTACTTGCAGAAAATAGCTTTTCTGTTTGCAAATTGTTTTTGTACGTGCAGACAGTTGGTTTTATTATCTTTTCATTGAAGAAAATTGATCTTTTGTTCAATTCAAGCCGTTAAGTGTGAGTAAAAAAAACTATTTTTGTGTTTGTGGAGTTTTGGTGGTAATTTCACCCCATAATGGAAAATATGTTTCATCGTGTCGATATTTAAATGTAATATTTATTATTTCTCCTTTTAGCTTCTGGTGGGTTTCGAGAGCGGCACAATAGTACAGTGGGACCTGAGGGCCAAAAAGACTGATTTCAGAATCTATTATGACGAGGTAAGGCAATCCACTTTTATTACCAATCATCTCTATACTGTACTGTTTATTATATTTGTACTGTATATTACATACTGTATATTACCTTTTACAACCAATTATCTGTATACTGATAATCTGATGATCTACAAGTTTTAGAAGCCGTGTGCTAAACAGATAGCAGACTTGACCAGAAACAACAAAGACTACTTTGGGCCAAATAATGATCCAGACAGAACCTTATATTTTTGAGCCTGAGTATAAGGAGGATGATCTACAAGTTTTAGAAGCTGTGTGCTAAACAGATGCAGCTTTAGTCAAACACTAAGCATCATGTAGCATTATTGCTAAGTGCTAAACAACATATATGAACATAATAAAACACTTACTGTACAATGTCTGCTCTCACTGGGATGTCTATATTTTCTTATTTAGATGAGGAATTCATCTTAATCCTTAGGAAAAAAACCTTGTGTCTTTCTCGCCATATCCGTTTTTCCCTTCAACAACAACATCACTACTAACCATAGCAGACTTGACCAGAGACAACAAAGACTACTTTGGGCCAAATGATGATCCAGAACCTTGTATTTTTGAGCCTGAATATAAGGAGGATGATCTACAAGTTTTAAAAGCTGTGTGCTAAACAGAAGCAGCTTTAGTGAAACACTAAGCATCATGTAGCATTATTGCTAAGTGCTAAACAACATATACGAACATAATAAAACACTTACTGTACAATGTCTGCTCTCACTGGGATGTTTATATTTTCTTATTTAGATGAGGAATTCATCTTAATCCTTAGGAAAAAACCTTGTGTGTCTTTCTCGCCGTATCCGTTTTTCCCTTCAACAACAACATCACTACTAACCATAGCAGACTTCATGAGAGACAACAAAGACTACTTTGGGCCAAATGATGATCCAGAACCTTATATTTTTGAGCCTGAGTATAAGGAGGACGATCTACAAGATTTAGAAGCTGTGTGCTAAACAGATGCAGCTTTAGTCAAACACTAAGCATCATTTAGCATTATTGCTAAGTGCTAAACAACATATACGAACAAAATAAAACACTTACTGTACAATGTCTGCTCTCACTGGGATGTTTATATTTTCTTATTTAGATGAGGAATCCATCTTAATCCTTAGGAAAAAACCTTGTGTGTCTTTCTCGCCGTATCCGTTTTTCCCTTCAACAACAACATCACTACTAACCATAGCAGACTTCATGAGGGACATCAAAGACTACTTTGGGCCAAATGATGATCCAGAACCTTGTATTTTTGAGCATGAGTATAAGGAGGATGATCTACAAGTTTTAAAAGCTGTGTGCTAAACAGAAGCAGGTTTAGTGAAACACTAAGCATCATGTAGCATTATTGCTAAGTGCTAAACAACATATACGAACATAATAAAACACTTACTGTACAATGTCTGCTCTCACTGGGATGTTTATATTTTCTTATTTAGATGAGGAATTCATCTTAATCCTTAGGAAAAAACCTTGTGTGTCTTTCTCGCCATATCCGTTTTTCCCTTCAACAACAACATCACTACTAACCATAGCAGACTTGACCAGAGACAACAAAGACTACTTTGGGCCAAATGATGATCCAGAACCTTATATTTTTGAGCCTGAATACAAGGAGGATGATCTACAAGTTTTAAAAGCTGTGTGCTAAACAGAAGCAGCTTTAGTGAAACACTAAGCATCATGTAGCAGTATTGCTAAGTGCTAAAAAAAGATATACGAACCTAATAAAACACTTACTGTACAATGTCTGCTCTCACTGGGATGTTTATATTTTCTTATTTAGATGAGGAATTCATCTTAATCCTTAGGAAAAAACCTTGTGTGTCTTTCTCGCCATATCCGTTTTTCCCTTCAACATCAACATCACTACTAGCCATAGCAGACTTGACCAGAGACAACAAAGACTACTTTGGGCCAAATGATGATCCAGAACCTTGTATTTTTGAGCATGAGTATAAGGAGGATGATCTACAAGTTTTAAAAGCCGTGTGCTAAACAGAAGCAGGTTTAGTGAAACACTAAGCATCATGTAGCATTATTGCTAAGTGCTAAACAACATATACGAACATAATAAAACACTTACTGTACAATGTCTGCTCTCACTGGGATGTTTATATTTTCTTATTTAGATGAGGAATTCATCTTAATCCTTAGGAAAAAAAACCTTGTGTGTCTTTCTCGCCATATCCGTTTTTCCCTTCAACAACAACATCACTACTAACCATAGCAGACTTTTTTGAGCCTGAGTATAAGGAGGATGATCTACAAGTTTTAAAAGCTGTGTGCTAAACAGATGCAGCTTTAGTGAAACACTAAGCATCATGTAGCAGTATTGCTAAGTGCTAAAAAAGATATACGAACCTAATAAAACACTTACTGTACAATGTCTGCTCTTACTGGGATAAAGACTGATGGGATGGTTATATTTTCTCATTTAGATGAAGAATTAATCCTAATCCTTAGGAAAAACGCACGAGTGCATTTGTGTGTCTTTCTCGCCATATCCGTTTTTCCCTTCAACAACAACAACAACACTACTAATCATGGCAGACTTCATGAGAGACAACAAAGACTACTTTGGGACAAATGATGATTCAGAAACTTAAATTTTTGAGCCTGAGTATAAGGAGGACGATCTACAAGTTTTAGAAGCTGAGTGATAAGCAGATCCAGCAAGAAGAAAAGCGCTAAACAAGATATACAGACTGCGAACATAATACAATAATCACTTACTGTACAATGTCTGCTCTCACTGGGATGTTTGTATGTTCTCATTTAGATGAAGAATTAGTCTCAGTCCTTAAAAAAAAACGCAAAACGAGCGCCTTTGTGTGTCTTTTCTCGCCATCTCCATTTTTCCCTTCAACAACAACAACATTACTAATCATGGCAGACTTCATGAGGGACAACAAAGACTACTTTGGGACAAATAATGATCCAGAACTTTATATTTTTTGAGCCTGAATATAAGGAGGACAATCTACAAGTTTGTAGTTTGCAGATCCAGCAAGTAGAAAAGCGCTAAACAAGATATACAGACTGCGAACATAATACAATAATCACTTACTGTACAATGTCTGCTCTCAGTGGGATCTTTATATTTTCTCATTTAGATGAAGAATTAATCTTAGTCCTGAGGTAAAACGCAAAACGAGCGCCTTTGTGTGTCTTTCTCACCATCTCCGTTTGTCCCTTCAACAACAACAACAACACTACTAATCATGGCAGACTTCATGAGAGACAACAAAGACTACTTTGGGACAAATGATGATCCAGAACCTTATATTTTTTGAGCCTGAGAATAAGGAGGACGATCTACAAGTTTGTAGTGATAAGCAGATCCAGCAAGTAGAAAAGTGCTAAACAAGATATACAGACTGCGAACAAAATACAATAATCACTTACTGTACAATGTCTGCTCTCACTGGGATGTTTGTATGTTCTCATTTAGATGAATAATTAGTCTTAGTGCTTAAAAAAACCGCAAAATGAGCGCCTTTGTGTGTCTTTTCTCACCATCTCTGTTTGTCCCTTTAACAACAACAACACTACTAATCATGGCAGACTTCATGAGAGACAACAAAGACTACTTTGGGACACATGATGATCCAGAAACATTTGTTTTTGAGCCTGAATATAAGGAGGATGATCTACAAGTTTGTAGTTTGCAGATCCAGCAAGTAGAAAAGTGCTAAACAAGATATACAGACTGCGAACATAATACAATAATCACTTACTGTACAATGTCTGCTCTCACTGGGATGCCAGCTGATGGGATGTTTATATTTTCCCGTTTGGATGAAGAATTAATCGTAGTCCTGAGGAAAAACGCAAAACGAACGCCTTTGTGTGTCTTTCTCGCCATATCCGTTTTTCCCTTCAACAACGACACTACTAATCATGGCAGACTTCATGAGAGACAACAAATACTACTTCGGGACAAATGATGATCAGAAACGCATATTTTTGAGCCTGAGTATAAGGAGGATGGTCTACAAGTTTTAGAAGCTGAGTGATAAGCAGATCCAGCAAGTAGAAAAGTGCTAAACAAGATATACAGATTGCGAACATAATACAATAATCGCTTACTGTACACTGTCTGCTCTCATTGGGATGCCAGCTGATGGGATGTTTATATTTTCCCGTTTAGATGAAGAATTAATCTCAGTCCTTAGGAAAAACGCAAAACGAGCGTCTTTGTGTGTCTTTCTCGCCATATCCGTTTTTCCCTTCAACAACAACGACACTACTAATCATGGCAGACTTCATGAGAGACAACAAATACTACTTCGGGACAAATGATGATCAGAAACGCATATTTTTGAGCCTGAGTATAAGGAGGATGGTCTACAAGTTTTAGAAGCTGAGTGATAAGCAGATCCAGCAAGTAGAAAAGTGCTAAACAAGATATACAGATTGCGAACATAATACAATAATCGCTTACTGTACACTGTCTGCTCTCATTGGGATGCCAGCTGATGGGATGTTTATATTTTCCCGTTTAGATGAAGAATTAATCTCAGTCCTTAGGAAAAACGCAAAACGAGCGTCTTTGTGTGTCTTTCTCACCATCTCCGTTTGTCCCTTTAACAACAACAACACTACTAATCATGGCAGACTTCATGAGAGACAACAAAGACTACTTTGGGACACATGATGATTCAGAAACTTATATTTTTGAGCCTGAATATAAGGAGGAAGATCTACAAGTTTGTAGTGATAAGCAGATCCAGCAAGTAGAAAAGTGCTGAACAAGATATACAGACTGCAAACATAATACAATAATCACTTACTGTACAATGTCTGCTCTCAGTGGGATGTTTATATTTTCTCAGTTAGATGAAGAATTAATCTTAGTCGTGAGGAAAAACGCAAAACGAGCGCCTTTGTGTGTCTTTCTCACCATCTCCGTTTGTCCCTTTAACAACAACAACACTACTAATCATGGCAGACTTCATGAGAGACAACAAAGACTACTTTGGGACACATGATGATTCAGAAACGTATATTTTTGAGCCTGAATATAAGGAGGACAATCTACAAGTTCGTAGTGATAAGCAGATCCAGCAAGTAGAAAAGTGCTGAACAAGATATACAGACTGCGAACATAATACAATAATCACTTACTGTACAATGTCTGCTCTCACTGGGATCCCAGCTGATGGAATATTTGTATTTTCCCGTTTAGATGAAGAATTAATCTTAGTCCTTAGGAAAAACGCAAAACGTTCGCCTTTGTGTGTCTTTCTCGCCATATCCGTTTTTCCCTTCAACAACAACAACACTACTAATCATGGCAGACTTCATGAGGGACAACAAAGACTACTTTGGGACAAATGATGATCAGAAACATATATTTTTGAGCCTGAATATAAGGAGGATGATCTACAAGTTTTAGAAGCTGAGTGATAAGCAGATCCAGCATGTAGAAAAGCGCTAAACAAGATATACAGACTGCAAACATAATACAATAATCACTTACTGTACAATGTCTGCTCTCACTGGGATGCCAGCTGATGGGATGTTTATATTTTCCCATTTAGACGAAGAATTAATCTTAGTCCTTAGGAAAAAACGCAAAACGAGCGCCTTTGTGTGTTTTTTCTCGTCATCTCCGTGTTTCCCTTCAACAACAATGACACTACTAATCATGGCAGACTTCATGAGAGACAGCAAAGACTACTTTGGGACAAATGATGATCCAGAAACATTTGTTTTTGAGCCTGAATATAAGGAGGATGATCTACAAGTTTTAGAAGCTGAGTGATAAGCAGATCCAGCAAGTAGAAAAGTGCTAAACAAGATATACAGATTGCGAACATAATACAATAATCGCTTACTGTACAATGTCTGCTCTCACTGGGATGCCAGCTGATGGGATGTTTATATTTTCCCATTTAGACGAAGAATTAATCTTAGTCCTTAGGAAAAACGCAAAACGAGCGCCTTTGTGTGTCTTTCTCGCCATCTCCGTTTTTCCCTTCAACAACAACAACACTACTGATCATGGCAGACTTCATGAGAGACAACAAAGACTACTTTGGGACAAATGATGATCAGAAACATATATTTTTGAGCCTGAATATAAGGAGGATGATCTACAAGTTTTAGAAGCTGAGTGATAAGCAGATCCAGCATGTAGAAAAGCGCTAAACAAGATATACAGACTGCAAACATAATACAATAATCACTTACTGTACAATGTCTGCTCTCACTGGGATGCCAGCTGATGGGATGTTTATATTTTCCCGTTTAGACGAAGAATTAATCTTAGTCCTTAGGAAAAACGCAAAAGGAGCGCCTTTGTGTGTCTTTCTCGTCATCTCCGTGTTTCCCTTCAACAACAACAACACTACTAATCATGGCAGACTTCATGAGAGACAGCAAAGACTACTTTGGGACAAATGATGATCCAGAAACATTTGTTTTAGAGCCTGAGTATAAGGAGGATGATCGACAAGTTTTAGAAGTTGTGTGCTAAACAGATGCAGCTTTAGTGAAACACTAATGTAGCATTATTGCTAAGTGCTAAACAACATATGCAAACACAATAAAACACTTACTGTACAATGTCTGCTCTCACTGGGATGCCAGCTGATGGGACTACTTTGGGATAAATGATGATCAGAAACTTTTATTTTTGAGCCTGAACATAAGGAGGACGATCCACAAGTTTGTAGTTTGCAGATCCAGCTAGTAGCAAAGTGCTAAACAAGATATACAGACTGCGAACATAACAGAATAATCACTTACTGTACAATGTCTGCTCTCACTGGGATGCCAACTGATGGGATGTTTATATCTTCCGGTTTAAATGAAATATTCATCATAATCCTGTCTTTCTCGCCATCTCCGGGTCTACGTCGGATGTCAAAGTTGACCAATTTCTCGGTTTATGTCCAAAACCTTCGACTACCCAGGTGAAAGGCATGATTTATAATCTAAAAATAACTTTAACCAACTCAGAGGCGATGCAGCAGCTCAGTGTGTCAATATAGCAGCATAAGCTAGTTAGCTCACTAAAAATAGTTCCTCTGCGTTAGCCCTCATAATAACAATATCGCTAATACTTGGTTACGAGACATTTTGTTTTTTGGATGTTTTATGGACGGAATAGTAAGCTGCTTTGCTAGCCGCCTCGTACTTGCCGTATTTTACGATTTAGAATGCATAAAAAAAAAGGAAAAACATGCGTTCTTGAGGCAAAATCCCCAAAAAAGCGCAGTTGCCCCTTTAAGAGTCATTTTATTTCTTTGTTGCAGGCGATCCACTCTGCCAGCTGGCACCACGAAGGCAAGCAGTTCATGTGCAGCCACTCGGACGGCAGCCTGACCGTGTGGAACCTCAGGAACACCTCCAAGCCCGTGCAGGTCACCTTTCCACATGGTGAGGGAAAAACAACAACAACAACAACAACAACAACAACAACAACAAGCTACACTTCCTCTCGTCCAGCAGAAATGACACAATCGAACAAAAATATGATATTGTTTTTATTTATTTTGCGCCGGGAAAAATGAAAAACCCTACCCTGATAATGAATTGAAAAAGTCTCGGTTTATATAGCAAATATTGTAGAGTAAATAAGTCAGAAAATGGCCCCCAGTTTAATCAATTTCTCAGCAAAGGTAATAAAACACAAAACTGTCTTTGCTCCAATGATAAATATTTCACCCTCCCTGGTGGTGTGCCGTCACACCTCCTCATCCTCTTTGTAGGGGTTTGTGCAACAACAACAAAAAAAGCTGACCCCCTTTTTTGTTGTCTGATCTGCCCACGAGTCCCGCCTTGAGCCCTGGCAGAGACCTGTCAGTCAAGTCCAGCATGACCCGCTGGGTGTTGTTGATAAATGGCTTTGGCTTTTCATAGTAGAGTTTTAACTTGCACTTACAGATGTAGCGACCAACTGTATTTACTGACAGTGGTTTTCTGAAGTGTTCCTGAGCCCATGTGGTGATATCCTTTACACCCCCTTTTTGATGCAGTACCGCCTGAGGGATCAAAGGTCCGTAATATCATGGCTTACGTGCAGTGATTTCTCCAGATTTCTCTGAACCTTTTGATGATATTACGGACCGTAGATGGTGAAATCCCTAAATTCCTTGCAATAGTTGGTTGAGAAATTGTCATGACTTGGTCCGGGGTGTGTGCTTTTCCAGGATGCAACGGAAAGTTGGCTCGTGCGAGACGGGAATGAAGGTACATGATTTATTATTATCAAAAAAAGGAATAAATGAAAGCGCGCACAGTGGCGGAGAATAAACTATAAAACCAAAAGACTATAGCAAAAAGTACAAACAAAAAACACGCACAATGGCGGAGAACAAACTATGAAACCAAAAAGACTATAAATATGGAACAAAAACTTACTTGGCTTGAGGAATTGACATGAAAAGAAGTATCAGGCATGAACGGAGCATAAATGTGTTGCGGTCGTCAGGACGAACAACAGAAGATGAAAGAACTTAAATACTATGGACATGATTAGTGAAAGCAGGTGCGTGACTCAAAATGTGAAACAGGTGCGTGACGTGACAGGTGAAAACTAATGGTTGCTATGGTGACAAACAAGAGTGCACAATGAGTCCAAACGTGGAACAGGTGAAACTAATGGGTAATCACGCAAACAAGACAAGGGAGTGAAAAGCCAGAAACTAAACAAAACATGACTTAGAACAAAACATGATTACACAGACATGACAGAAATGTTGTTTTTAAACAATTTGCTCACGCATTTGTTGACAAAGTGGTGACCCTCGGCCCCGTCCTTGTTTGTGAATGACTGAGCATTTCATTGAAGCTGATTTTATACCCAATCATGGCACCCACCTGTTCCCAATTAGCCTGTTCACCTGTGGGATGTTCCAAATGAGTGTTTGATGAGCATGCCTCAACTTTCTCAGTCTTTTTTGCCACTTGTGCCAGCTTTTTTGAGAAATGTTACAGGCATCAAATTCCAAATGAGCTAATATTTGCAAAAAATAAGAAAGTGTCCCCGTTGGAACGTTAAATATCTTGTCTTTGCAGTCTATTCAATTGAATATAAGTTGAAAAGGATTTGCAAATCATTGTATTCTCTTTTTATTTACCATTTACACAACGTGACAACTTCACTGGTTTTGGGTTTTGTAACTCCGGGATTCTCGAGCGATGGGCCCCACCGAGTGGTGCGCAAGAAAAACGCTTCATTAAATATTCAAACACAGTGTTACTGTTCAAACCAGGTCAATAAAACCTCTGCCTAGCTTTTAATGAATGATTGGGCCTACTATGCTACTATATTTTAATGGGATGCTTCCAGAGCCAAGTGTTTTTCTGGTGATTTAACTCAAACCAGATCTCAAGCTTTTATTGACAATAAATACTTTCTAAATGTTTGTGTAGACTCTCAGGCGTTCATTTCATGATAATCTCCAAACAAATTGATATTAAGTATGGAAGGCCAAATGGGACAAAAATAAGCAAATAAATATTTTAATAATGATGTAAATGTGTCAATAATTTAATATAAATGGAATTAAATACATACATGTGTCATTAATTTAATATAATTGGAATTAAATACGTAAATGCGCATTTATTTATTTAACGTAAAATTACATTGTTTCATATCATGATTTAATTAATTATTTGTTATGTTTTTAACCTCTATTTAATCGGGGAAATTAGCCAAAACTCAATAAATGAATAAATAAATGTATAAAAACCTGTGAATTAATTGAACCATAAAATAATGAAATCAATAATAAATTAAATTGTGACCTAATTAAATAAGTCATGAAATGAATAATTACATTATTAAATAATTACATAAATGTACATTAAACAAATTAATGGCACGTTTATTAACACATTTATGAATGTAATTTCATTTCTAATTAATTAATCACGCATTTAAGCAACTGTTTCATATTTACATTTTTTATCCTGTAAAGTGTCTTTGAGTGCTCTGAAAAGCGCTATACTAAATAAAATGTATTATTAGTATTATTATTATTATTATTAAAGACACAATTAAATAATAAATTAAATTGTGAAATAATTAAATAAGTCATGAAATGAATAATTACATTATTAAATAATTACATAAATGTACATTAAAAAATTAATGACACATTTATTAACACATTTATGAATGCAATTTAATTTCTAATTAATTAATCACGCATTTAAGCAACTGTTTCATATTTAAATTTTTTATCCTGTAAAGTGTCTTTGAGTGCTCTGAAAAGCGCTATACAAAATAAAATGTATTATTATTATTATTATTATCATTATTAGTATTATTATTATTAAAAACACAATTATATTAATTGTTTTAAAAAAAATAATAAATCAAATGTGTCTTTTATTAAATCGATAATTAAACTGTGAAATAATTAATTAAATCATGAAATAATGGATTTAATAATTAGATTATTAAATAATTACACTAACTTCCATTAAATAAGTAAATATATTTAATAACACGTTTATGAATGTAATTTCAATTATAATTAATGAAAGACATTGTTGACACATTTAAGTTAGTATTTAAATTTGTTTTTAAGTATTTAATGTTGGCCCATTTGGCCCTCAGTAATTCAGTCTTAAATGTCGGATGCTCAGCGCTAATATTGATAGATATTGATGAAGTACGGATGGGTTATGTTGACTATGTTGTGTGCTTTAGGTAAAATCCAGAAAGATGGCAAGAAGGAATCATGTAAACCCATACTCAAAGTGGATTACAAGACCTCGAGGAACAGGTCGGTTTGTTTTGTTTTGAATTAGAATGTTTAGTTAGTTCCAAACAAAGTGAAACTTTCTTTCTGTTCCACAGTGAGCCTTTCGTCATCTTCTCCGGAGGTCTTTCGTACGACAAGGCAGGGCGGCGGCCGACGTTGACCATCATGCACGGCAAGGCCATTACCGTTCTGGAGATGGATTTTCCCATAGTCGAGTTCATTACCCTCTGCGATACTCCTTATAATAACGGTGAGTACATCAGGCGTGTTCGGAATATCTGGAAGAGGATGGAGCTTGTTTGGATTTTACTGGGGAACCTAAAGCATACTTGCCAACCCTCCCGGATTTTCCGGGAGACTCCCGAAATTCAGCGCCTCTCCCGAAAAACTCCCGGGACAAATTTTCTCCCGAGAATATCCCGAAATTCAGGCGGAGCTGGAAGCCACGCCCCCTCCAGCTCCATGCGGACCTGAGTGACGTCAGGTGCGCAACACCACGTAAATCGTTGGCCAACCAAAAAGTAACCCCAGTACGCTATAGCCAACATTCACCAGGAGATGGCAACAGACAAACATAGATCACTCTATTACATTCCTCCCCTTTTAGAAATGTATAGAAGTTACTCAAAATAAATAAACAACCCAACCAAAAAATGCAGCAGCTCAATTAAAAAATTGTACTTAAGCCACATTCTTTTCTTTTTTTTTTTTAGTACTGAACTCTTAACCCTCATTTGTAAAAAAATAACATGCTTATTATACAAACAGTATTTGTACACCTTTAACACAGATTTTTATACTGTCTTCAGAGATTCAGTTTTTTTGGTGGTACTCGAAACCTTTCTGGGTACCTGCGAAAGGGTGTTCAGCATGGTTGGAAAAATAGTGACAGAGAATAGAACAAGGATGGACAATTCAACCCTTAACTCAACAATGAGTAGATGAGTGTTATGTGTGTGTATATGTGTAAATAAATGAACACTGAAATTCAAGTATTTATTTTATTTATATATATATATATATATATATATATATATGTCTTAATAAGGTTATCCAAAAAATAGTGCTCGATACCGTAGTAGAGCGCAATATATGTATGTGTGGGAAAAAAAATCACAAGACTACTTCATCTCTACAGGCCTGTTTCATGAGGGGTTCCCTCAATCATCTCAATGAATCTCCTGATGATTGAGGGAACCCCTCATGAAACAGGCCTGTAGAGATGAAGTAGTCTTGTGATTTTTTTCCCACACATACATATATATATATATATATATATATATATATATATATATATATATATATATATATATATATATATATATGTATGTGTGTATATATATATATATATATATATAATAAAATAAATATATATATAGCTAGAATTCACTGAAAGTCAAGTATTTCTTATATATATATATATATATATATATATATATATATATATATACATATATATATATATATATATATATATATATATATAATATATATAATAAAATAAATATATATATAGCTAGAATTCACTGAAAGTCAAGTATTTCTTATATATATATATATATATATATATATATATATATATATATATATATATACATATATATATATATATATATATATATATATATATATATATATATATATATATATATGAAATACTTGACTTTCAGTGAATATATATATATATATATATATATATATATATATATATATATATATATATATATATATATATATATATATATATATATATATATATATATACATATATATATATATATATGAAATACTTGACTTGGTGAATTCTAGCTGTAAATATACTCCTCCCCTCTTAGCCCCGCCCCCAATCACGCCCCCGCCCCACCCCGACCACGCCCCCCCACCCCCCACCTCCCGAAATCGGAGGTCTCAAGGTTGGCAAGTATGACCTAAAGTAAATACTCATTATTTATCAAATCATCAATTATCCCTATCCTTCCCAGAGGGAATATGCTTTATCAGTATCATGCTTCGAACCACAGTAAAAAAAAAAAAAAAAAGAAAATCTGCAAAAAATGTTTATTAATTTTAGTTTTATAGGTTAAAATGTTTGAATAGGTTGTGCTCCTGAGTTAATGTTTATTATAATGTATTATTATTTATTGAAATTAGTTTTTCAGTACCAAATATGATTTTTTATTTTTTTTCCAGGCAAAATTATGCATTTTATATTTTTTCTATTGCAGAAGTGACGTGAAGTGAATTATCTTTATATAGCGCTTTTCTCTAGTGACTCAAAGCACTTTTACATAGTGAAACCCAATATCTAAGTTACATTTAAACCAGTGTGGGTGGCACTGGGAGCAGGTGGGTAAAAGTGTCTTGCCCAACGACACAACGGCAGTGACTAGGATGGCAGGAGCGGGGATCGAACCTGGAACCCTCAAGTTGCTGGCACGGCCGCTCTACCAACAGAGTTATACCGCCCCATTACTAAAAATCAATGTTAATAAAAATTATTCTTTGTAAATGGATGTTAGTACGGATACAATGTTATGCAGAGGTGTACTTATAACAATTTGATAGATGAATGATACCTAACACGTAGCCGGGGGGTGGTGGGGGGGATATATTTTTATTTTAATATAAATATTTTACAGATTATCAGCAGCCTAGTCACCAGAATTTTACCTTGAGAAATGCTGTTTTCTATACAAAGTAATACACTCTAAAAACTACAAATTTATGAAGTTTACGTTAAAAAACTGTCCAGTCACCAGAATTTTACCGTGATTTTTACAGTAATATGCTGTGAAATCCACCTTAAATATTATGGCAAAATGCTGGCAGGTTTTTTGCATAACATTTATTTTGTTCTTACAATGTCCTTCAAATATATATTTTAATCAAATGCAGTTGTGTAATAATATCATGAGGCACATTTATTTATCTACTCACATTTGTGTTTGTGTACCGTTTTTTCCAGACCATAGGGCGCACTGCCGATGAATGGTCTATTTTCAATAATTGTTCATATATAAGGCGCACCGGATTATAAGGTGCATTAAAGGCAGTGACGTGCAGTCACTAGAGGCAGGTGAGGCCATTAAATTGTTATATGTATGCAGTGATTATACTATAAAGTTATTTTCCATTTAACTTCACCAGTTTTAGATTATTTTTATTCAAAATCGCTGAATTTTCACATTTGCTGTTCAAATACTAAGAAGAGACGGTGCGGTGAACAGTTGAGGCACGTCACTCAGTGCCTCAACATGGACGGACTCGGCTAACTGCTGGCCTGCTGTGCAGTGAGACCGTATTGCTATATAAATAAATAAATAAATGATAAATGGGTTGTACTTGTATAGCGCTTTTCTACCTTCAAGGTACTCAAAGCGCTTTGACACTACTTCCACATTTACCCATTCACACACACATTCACACACTGATGGAGGGAGCTGCCATGCAAGGCGCTAACCAGCACCCATCAGGAGCAAGGGTGAAGTGTCTTGCTCATGACACAACGGACATGACGAGGTTGGTACTAGGTGGGGATTGAACCAGGGACCCTCGGGTCGCGCACGGCCATTCTTCCACTGCGCCACGCCGTCCCTATGAACTATATTATACATTTCCATAGTTTAGTTAGCTGAGGTATATAATGTACAGTGTATTTTGTCAACAACTGTATGTGTGTAACGTATTTCTTGTGCTGAGCGATCATAAAACGGCTGCAAAAGACGCACTGGCTGAGGCTCGCCTCCTGCACCCCCGCCGTAGAATTGTTATATCAACTAAAGCCCACACTTAAACTTTCCACGTGCAAGATTGAATCTATTTTAAAAAGTTATTTCATAAGAAGCCAAAAAGTGCAAAAACAATAATGTTGGTGTTGGAGAAGTTGTGAATGACTGCAGGGCCACAACATTAGGTACACATGCAGACTGCAGGTGTATCTAATTCACAACTCCTCCAACATGAACATTATTGTTTTTGCACTTTTGGCTTCTTATTAAATAACTTTTGTAACCTATTTTTATGGGCTTTTCTCTTTGTGATGTTAAGTTCCTGTTATGAGCTGTTATACAGTATATGCCTTGAGCTCTTATTTTGAAGGCGCCAAGAGCGGAAGTGATGACATGTTGTAGTGGAGGGGAGGTTTTTGAAAGAAGGTAAATAAAGTGGTCCTCGTGTAAACTGGAGCCTCCGTGTTTGTTATTTTGTAGTTTCATACAGTATAGGCGACATTTATAAACCCGCGCTTACACTTTTTTAAATAGATTCAATCTTGCACGTGGAAAGTTTAAGTGAGGGCTTTAGTTGCGGCGCATGGACTTAATTTCTAAGTAAAGGTAAGACCATAATAAAGTTTTTTTAATTAAATGTGCTTTTTTGTGTGCTACAGTTTGTATGTGTAAAGTTAAAGTTAAGTTAATGTACCAATGATTGTCACACACACACTAGGTGTAATGAAATTTGTCCTCTGCATTTGACCCATCCCCTTGTTCACCCCCTGGGAGGTGAGGGGAGCAGTGGGCAGCAGCGGCGCCGCGCCCGGGAATCATTTTTGATGATTTAACCCCCAATTCCAAGCCTTGATGCTGAGTGCCAAGCAGGGAAGAATGCTGGTATGAGCTTTTAAACATAACCCGTTAACTGCTGCCAATCAAATGGTGAATAAGATACTCTTTAGGGTTCATATGTTTGTAAATCTGACTGTGATGAAGTCAGTGCCTCACCAGCCATGAACCTCACCGCACGTCACTGATTAAAGGAGACATATTATTTTATTTTTTTTCTAAATGTAAAAGACTTCCTTGTGGTCTACATAACATGTAATGGTAGTTCTTTGGTCAAAATATTGCATAGATGATGTTTTCCACATCATCTTCCACGTCATCTTTGTTGTAGCGGTGTAGTGTGCAAGGACGGGAGTGGAAGAAGTGTCAAAAGATGGCGCTAACTGTTTTAATGACATTCAGACTTTACTTCAATCAATAACGGAGCAGCAGAAATGTGTCCCGTGAAAAAACCGTCCGACCGGAACTCTCTAATAACTAAAGTTCCTTGGGTGAATAATGTAAAACTCACTACACCGGTATGTTTTAGTGCTTTCATGGCGAGTTCACTGACAGATATAAGTAAGAACTTTACACTACTTTATATTAGAAATGGCAACAGCGGAGGATGAATGTCCCATAACAAGAAGATAGAGAAACAGAGGAAGTTTATCGACTACAAAGGTAGATGCGCGCAATTTTTCAGGATTTATGCAGATCCCAAATACAGATCAGCAGGTACCAGAAGGTAAAAAATTGCTTTTGCATAATATTGCGAAACAAAACGCCAGATAATGTCTTACCTTATACACTGTCAGGACTTGGACTATGGCGTGGTTTGTTCTCCTGTGGTGCAAATGAACATTTGGACCAGACATGGCGTGAAGGTGAAGACATTATTTATTTTACACAAACAAAGGAACAAAAAGCGCGCTCAAAGCAGAAGTACAAACTTGACTAACGAAACAAAAAGACTTGCACGTGGGCAAAAAAACCAAGGACATGAACAAAAGTCGCTAACTGTGGCATGAATAGAAAAAACTTACTTGACATGGCATGACGTGCGCAGAGGTAAACAGAGTGAGAAGCAGAAAGTCGGGTGTTATGTCGCCAGGGAGACTTCCTGGCAACAATGGGTTTAAATAATAGTGACATGATTAAAGACAGGTGCGTGAGTCGTGAGGGCAGGTGAAAACTAATGGGTTGCTATGGTGACAAACAAGAGTGCACAATGAGTCCAAACGTGGAACAGGTGAAACTAATGGGTAACCATGGAAACAAGACAAGGGAGTGAAAAGCCAGAAACTAAAGAGTCCAATAACTAAACAAAACAAAACATGATTAGACAGACATGACATACACACACACACCATAATAATACTCCTATGTTGAAGCACAGTGCAATCCATTAAGCGGTGTGGCTTACCAAAGTCCTACTAAAACATTTTGATGGATTTTTGAGCGCCGTGTGTAATGTTTTATATTTTCGATGGAACATATAAAATGTTGGGTGTTGTTAATTGAGTCATATTGCAGTCTGCACGTATCTCTTATGTGTGACTGCCATCTACCGGTCGTACTTATGATTACACCAAATTAAATTGCTTTGAGGTCGGTAAGCAAAACCAGAATAATTCCGTACATTAGGCGCACCGTCGAGTTTTGAGCGGGAAAAAAGATTTTCCGGAAAATATGGTATGTTCACTGTTACATGAAAACAAGTCCGACTTGTTTGTTACCAAGATGGTCAATGACAACTACGGGTGTGCATCTTCGGGCACCTAGCAACTCCATTCCGATGTCTGGGGTGACGATTCAATTCAGAATCGACTCTCGATTCAACGTCATGTAATGAAGCATTTCCAAAAAGAGGTTCCCAAAGCTTCATCTGCTTGCATGGAGATGGCCTAAAAAACATCTTAGCAAAAATGTATTCTTATAAAAAAATACTATTTTTTTAAGTAGTTTTTTGTTTTAATCGATTTTAGAAAATTTGAATTGGGATGAGTAAAAAACGCCATTTGAATGTTGTGGGAGGAGGTGTAGTCAGCGCTGCTTGTAGGAGGAAAAGTCACCGCCGCTGTCCATGGTACTGAGGATGTGCTGACGGCGAGACACAGCTGGCAGGTGATTAGATTTCACAGGTGGTCCGTGTTAATCTAGTCATCTGTTGTCTTTAAAAGTAAGCGGCTGGGAGCAGAGGATGAGAGAGCAACGTCACGACATGCTGTTAAACATTTTTGGAAAAATCTCGTTAAAATCATTAAAACTTTGTTAAACCTGCACGCTCGGAAGCGACTTTCACAGATGCGAATGGACTTTTTTGTTCTTTGTGTCTTTCAGAGGTCCAGGATCCTTTCGCAGTGGTGGTGCTGCTAGAAAAAGATTTGATCGTGGTGGATCTGACGCAGAGCAAGTAGGTATTTCATGAAGTTGTACGAGGCTTGTCTGAGGAGACGCCACCGTGTCTCCCGGAACCCTCGGAGGGACCGGACTGATTAGAACTGGAACGAGTGCAATACAGGCGATTGAGTTAATGATCCATTCATGTCCTGCAGCTTCCCTGTCTTCGAGAACCCATACCCTATGGACGTCCACGAGTCTCCCGTTACCTGCACCGCCTATTTTGCAGACTGTCCTCCAGACATCATCCCTGTCCTCTACTCCATTGGAGCTAAACACAAGAAGACTGGCTACAGTCAAAAGGTAGACTACTATCATTTTAGCTTATTCATTATAACATTTATATAAGTGTTATAATGAAGCCAACACACGACATAAGTGTGTATATTAGTTATATTAGCCTACTATCAAAATGACTTTAAAAGTCGTATATACGTGTTATAATGAAGGCAACACATGATGTAAGTTTCTATATTAGTTATATTAGCCTACTATCAAAATTACTTTAAAAGTCGTATATACGTGTTATAATGAAGGCAACACATGATGTAAGTGTCTATATTAGTTATATTAGCCTACAATCAAAATTACTTTAAAAGTCGTATATACGTGTTATAATGAAGGCAACACATGATGTAAGTGTCTATATTATCTATATTAGCCTACGATCAAAATGACTATAAAAGTCTTATATAAGTGTTATATTGAAGACAACACATGATGTAAGTGTCTATATTAGTTATATTAGCCTACTATCAAAATGACTTTAAAAGTCGTATATAAGTGTTATAATGAAGGCAACACATGATGTAAGTGTCTATATTAGCTATATTAGCCTACGATCAAAATTACTTTAAAAGTCTTATATAAGTGTTATAATGAAGGCAACACATGACGTAAGTGTCTATATTAGCTATACTAGCCTACTATCAAAATGACTATAAAAGTCTTATATAAGTGTTATGATGAAGGCAACACATGACGTAAGTGTCTATATTAGTTATATTAGCCTACTATCAAAATGACTTTAAAAGTCTTATATAAGTGTTATAATGAAAGACAACACACGATGTAAGTGTCTGTATTAGCTATATTAGCCTACTATCAAAATGACTTTAAAAACCTTATATAAGTGTTATAATGAAGGCAACACATGATATAAGTGTATATATTAACCTACTATCAAAATGATTTTAAAAGTCTTATATAAGTGTTATAATGAAGGCAACACATGATGTAAGTGTCTATATTAGCTATATTAGCCTACTATCAAAATGACTTTAAAAGTCGTATATAAGTGTTATAATGAAGGCAACACATGATGTAAGTGTCTATATTAGCTATAATAGCCTACTATCAAAATGACTTTAAAAAGTCGTATATAAGTGTTATAATGAAGACAACACATGATCTAAGTGTCTATATTAGCTACATTAGCCTACTATCAAAATGACTATAAAAGTCTTATATAAGTGTTATAATGAAGACAACACATGATGTAAGTGTCTATATTAGCTATATTAGCCTACAATCAAAATGACTGTAAAAGTCTTATATAAGTGTTATAATGTAGACAACATATGATGTAAGTGTCTATATTAGCTATATTAGCCTACTATCAAAATGACTTTAAAAGTCTTATATAAGTGTTATAAAAAAGACAACACATGATGTAAGTGTCTATATTAGCTATATTAGCCTACTATCAAAATGACTTTAAAAGTCTTATATAAGTGTTATGATGAAGGCAACACATGACGTAAGTGTCTATATTAGCTATATTAGCCTACTATCAAAATGACTTTAAAAGTCTTATATAATTTATAATGAAGACAACACATGATGTAAGTGTCTATATTAGATATATTAGCCTACGATCAAAATGACTTTAAAAGTCTTATATAAGTGTTATAATGAAGGCAACACATGACGTAAGTGTCTATATTAGCTATACTAGCCTACTATCAAAATGACTTTAAAAGTCTTATATAAGTGTTATAATGAAGGCAACACATGATGTAAGTGTCTATATTAGTTATATTAGCCTACTATCAAAATGACTTTAAAAGTCTTATATACCGGTAAGTGTTATAAAAAAGACAACACATGATGTAAGTGTCTATATTAGCTATATTAGCCTACTATCAAAATGACTTTAAAAGTCTTATATAAGTGTTATGATGAAGGCAACACATGATGTAAGTGTCTATATTAGCCTACTATCAAAATGACTTTAAAAGTATTATATAAATGTTATAATGAAGGCAACACATGATGTAAGTGTCTATATTAGCTACATTAGCCTACTATCAAAATGACTATAAAAGTCTTATATAAGTGTTATAATGATGACAACACATGATGTAAGTGTCTATATTAGTTATATTAGCCTACTATCAAAATTAATTTAAAAGTCTTGAATGAGTGTATAATGAAAACAACACATGACGTAAGTGTCTATATTAGCTGTAGTAGCCTACTATCAAAATGACTTTAAATGTCTTATATAAGTGTTATAATGAAGACAACACATGATGTAAGTGTATATAATAGTTATATTAGCCTACTATCAAAATTACTTTAAAAATCTTGAATGAGTGTATATTGAAAACAACACATGACGTAAGTGTCTATATTAGTTGTATTAGCCTGCTATCAAAATTACTTTAAAGTCTTATATAAGTGTTATAATAAAGGCAACACGTGATGTAAGTGTCTATATTAGCCTACTATCAAAATGACTATAAAAGTCTTATATAAGTGTTATAATGAAAGACAACACACGATGTAAGTGTCTATATTAGCTATATTAGCCTACGATCAAAATGACTTTAAAAGTCTTATATAAGTGTTATAATGAAGGCAACACATGACGTAAGTGTCTATATTAGCTATATTAGCCTACGATCAAAATGACTTTAAAAGTCTTATATAAGTGTTATAATGAAGCCAACACACGATGCAAGTGTCGATATTAGATATATTAGCCTACTATCAAAATCACTTTAAAAGTCTTATATAAGTGTTATAATGAAGGCAACACACGATGTAAGTGTCTATATTAGTTATATTAGCCTACTATCAAAATGACTATAAAAGTCTTACATTAGTGTTATAATGAAGGCAACACATGATGTACTGTAAGTGTCTATATTAGTTATATTAGCCTACTATCAAAATGACTTTAAAAGTATTATATAAATGTTATAATGAAGGCAACACATGATGTAAGTGTCTATATTAGCTACATTAGCCTACTATCAAAATGACTATAAAAGTCTTATATAAGTGTTATAATGATGACAACACATGATGTAAGTGTCTATATTAGTTATATTAGCCTACTATCAAAATTAATTTAAAAGTCTTGAATGAGTGTATAATGAAAACAACACATGACGTAAGTGTCTATATTAGCTGTAGTAGCCTACTATCAAAATGACTTAAAAAGTCTTATATAAGTGTTATAATGAAGACAACACATGATGTAAGTGTCTATATTAGTAATATTAGCCTACTATCAAAATTAATTTAAAAGTCTTGAATGAGTGTATAATGAAAACAACACATGACGTAAGTGTCTATATTAGTTATATTAGCCTACTATCAAAATGACTTTAAAAGTCTTATATAAGTGTTATAATGAAGACAACACATGATGTAAGTGTCTTTATTAGTTATATTAGCCTACTATCAAAATGACTATAAAAGTCTTATATAAGTGTTATAATGAAGGCAACACATGATGTGTCTATATTAGCTATATTAGCCTACTATCAAAATGACTATAAAAGTCTTATATAAGTGTTATAATGAAGGCAACACATGATGCAAGTGTCTATATTAGCTATATTAGCCTACTATCAAAATAATTTTTACAAACCTCATATAAGTGTTATAATGAAGGCAACACATGATGTAAGTGTCTATATTAGCTATAATAGCCTACTATTAACATGACTTTAAAAGTCGTATATAAGTGTTATAATGAAGCCAACACACGACGTAAGTGTCTATATTAGCTATATTAGCCTACTATCAAAATGACTTTAAAAACCTTGTATAAGTGTTATAATGAAGGCAATACATGATGTAAGTGTCTATATTAGCCTACTATCAAAATGACTTTATAAGTCTTATATAAGTGTTATAATGAAGGCAACACATGATGTAAGTGTCTATATTAGCCTACTATCAAAATGACTTTAAAAGTCTTATATAAGTGTTATAATGAAAGACAACACACAATGTAAGTGTCTGTATTAGCTATATTAGCCTACTATCAAAATGACTATGTATCGCAGGCTGACGCAAATCTTTGATGACAGAAATGTCGAAATGTAATATTTATTCTACACATTTTTACAACTTTGGAAAACATTAGCAAAATGTGAGGGTGAGATAACTCCTGTCTTAGAATGGTCAAAGGTATAGATGTGTGTGTCCAAGTTAAAGGAAACGGCAGGCTGTCTTTTTCTAACGGATTTATTACAATATTTGCTGTGGTCTGGAACAACATGGCACACAAACAGCTATGAGAAATGCAGCCAATATTACAGATACAGATAATGTGTCATGAGACATTATAGACATTATTTATTATTAGCTTGCAGTCATGCACTGACCAAATACCAACAAAGCTCACCTTTGTGCATTCACGCACAGCACAAAAGGTTTGGTGGACAAAATGAGACAAAGAAGGAGTGGCATAAAACGCGTCTTTCTGTGGCAGCGTCGGAGAAAGTTGTACATGTCAACGAGCTACGGTGAGTTCAAGCACCGCCGAAATTAGCAGGACAAAACGCCACTCTCCAAATCCTCTCATCAGTGAAGCATGTTTAATATAAAGAGTGGGATTTCTAACAATTAGGAAGGTTTGTGTCATGTTTGTCCTCCTACAGAATATATATTCAAACCAAAAAGGTATATTTTACAACACCGTCTGTTGTCTGTTACCATGTCAGGAGTGGCCTGTGAGCGGGGGAATGTGGACGTTAGGCTCGCACACCTACCCGGAGATCATCATCACTGGGTAAGTCCCAAGTGTTGCATCACTTCTCAAGATTTCTTTCATGCTGCCTAATGTCCTCCTGAGAGCCAATGTCCTCTGCAGTGGACATTTGTCTTATTGTGTGAACGCTCCAAAGGTTTTCTACACCAAAATTAGTTTTTACCATTTTCCAAAAAATTCCCGCTTTTCCCAAAATTCCAAAATTTGGGGAAATTTCCATTGAAATTATGGGACATTTTTCAAAGTTCCACAATCCCCACATGTTTCACTCGATTCAAACTGTTCCAACTTCAAACTTCAAAAAAATTCCCAAATTTCCCAGAATTCCAGGTTTTCCGGGACATTTTTCCCATTCAAAATGAATTGGCCATTTTTCAAACTTCCACCATTTCCACATTTTTCAACCGTTTCAAACCATTCTACCTTCAACACATTCCACCGTTCTGGAAATGTAAACTACCCTTTTTTCCAAGTTCAAAAAAATTCCAGGATTTTCCATGATTCCTGGTTTTCCAAAGCCCTATTTCCACCCTTTTTTCTGGCGACTACTCCTTCCACATTTTTCAACACATTCCAATCGTTCCACCGTCAAAACATTCCTCTTAATCAGGAAAAAAAAACGAAGTGTTGTTTTTTTAACTGGAAAAAATCAGGATTTTCCCGTAATTCCAGGAATTCCGTAATAGCATTTCTCAATTCAACATGTTACTACTTCAACATTTCTCGACCAATTTGAAAGATTTCAACACCAACCATTTCAACTCATTCAGACCATTCAAGTTGGTTTTTACCATTTTCAAAAAAATTCCCGCTTTTCCCAAAATTCCAAAATTTGGGGAAATTTTCATTGAATTCAATGGGACATTTTTAAAAGTTTCACAGTTCCCATATGTTTCTTCCAATTCAAACTGTTCCAACTTCAAACTTCAAAAAAATTCCCAGATTTCCCAGAATTCCAGGTTTTCCGGGACATTTTTCCCATTCAAAATGAATTGGCCATTTTTCAAACTTCCACCATTTCCACATTTTTCAACCGATTCAAACCATTCCACCTTCAACACATTCCACCGTCCTGGAAATGTATTCTGCCTTTTTTCCAAGTTAAAAAAAATTTCATGATTTTCCATGATTCCTGGTTTTCCAAAGCCCTATTTCCACCCTTTTTTCTGGCGACTACTCCTTCCACATTTTTCAGCACATTTCAACCGTTCCACCATCAAAACATTCCTCTTAATCAGGACAAAAAAACAAAGTGTTTTTTTGAACTGGAAAAATTCCCAGTTTTCCTGTAATTCCAGGTATTCCGTAATAGCATTTCTCAATTCAACATGTTACAACTTCAACATTTCTCGACCAATTTGAAAGATTTCAACACCAACCATTTCAACTCATTCAGACCATTCAAGTTTGTTTTTACCATTTTAAAAAAAATTCCCGCTTTTCCCAAAATTCCAAAATTTGGGAAATTTTCATTGAAATCAATGGGACATTTTTCAAAGTTCCACAATTCCCGCATGTTTCACCCGAATAAAACTGTTCCAACTTCAAACTTCAAAAACATTCCCAGATTTCCCAGAATTCCAGGTTTTCCGGGACATTTTTCCCATTTAAAATGAATTGGCCATTTTTCAAACTTCCACCATTTCCACATTTTTCAACCGTTTCAAACCATTCCACCTTCAACACATTCCACCATCCTGGAAATGTAAACTACCTTTTTTCCAAGTTCAAAAAAATTATAGGATTTTTCCTGGTTTTCCAAAGCCCTATTTCCACCCTTTTTTCTGGCGACTACTCCTTCCACATTTTTCAACACATTCCAACCGTTCCACCATCAAAACATTCCTCTTAATCAGGACAAAAAAACAAAGGGGTTTTTTGAACTGGAAAAATTCCCGGTTTTCCCGAAATTCCAGGTATTCCGTAATACCATTTCTCAATTCAACATGTTACAACTTCAACATTTCTCGACCAATTTGAAAGATTTCAACACCAACCATTTCAACTCATTCAGACAATTCAAGTTTGTTTTTACCATTTTCAAAAAAATTCCCGCTTTTCCCAAAATTCCAAAATTTGGGGAAATTTTCATTGAAATTAATGGGACATTTTTCAAAGTTCCACAATTCCCGCATGTTTCACCCAAATAAAACTGTTCCAACTTCAAACTTCAAAAAAATTCCAAGATTTCCCTGAATTCCAGGTTTTCCGGGACATTTTTCCCATTCAAAATGAATTGGCCATTTTTCAAACTTCCACCATTTCCACATTTTTTAACCGATTCAAACCATTTCACCTTCAACACATTCCACCGTCCTTGAAATGTATACTGCCTTTTTTCCAAGTTAAAAAAAATTCCATGATTTTCCATGATTCCTATTTTTCCAAAGCCCTATTTCCACCCTTTTTTCTGGCGACTACTCCTTCCACATTTTTCAACACATTTCAACCGTTCCACCGTCAAAACATTCCTCTTAATCAGGACAAAAAAACAAAGTGGTTTTTTGAACTGGAAAAATTCCCGGTTTTCCCGAAATTCCAGGAATTCTGTAATGCCATTTCTCAATTCAACATGTTACAACCTTTTTTCCAAGTAAAAAAAAATTCCAGGATTTTCCATGATTCCTGGTTTTCCAAAGCCCTATTTCCACCCTTTTTTCTGGCGACTACTCCTTCCACATTTTTCAACCGTTCCACCGTCAAAACATTCCTCTTAATCAGGAAAAAAAACGAAGTGTTATTTTTTAACTGGAAAAAATCAGGATTTTCCCATAATTCCAGGAATTCCGTAATAGCATTTCTCAATTCAACATGTTACTACTTCAACATTTCTCGACCAATTTGAAAGATTTCAACACCAACCATTTCAACTCATTCAGACCATTCAAGTTTGTTTTTACCATTTCCACAAAAATTCCCGCTTTTCCCAAAATTCCAAAATTTGGGGAAATTTTCATTGAAATCAATGGGACATTCTTCAAAGTTCCACAACTCACACATGTTTCACCCGATTCAAACTGTTCCAACTTCAAACTTCAAAAAAATCCCCAGGTTTCCCAGAATTCCAGGTTTTCCGGGACATTTTTCCCATTCAAAATGAATTGGCCATTTTTCAAACATCCACCATTTCCACATTTTTCAACCGATTCAAACCATTCCACCTTCAACACATTCCACCATTCTGGAAATGTAAACCACTTTTTTTTCAAGTCCCAAAAATTACCAGGATTTTCCATGATTCCTGGTTTTCCAAAGCCCTATTTCCACCTTTTTTTCTTAGCGACTACTCCTCCCGCATTTTTCAAGGCATTTCAACCGTTACACCGTCAAAACATTCCTCTTAATCAGGACAAAAAAACGAAGTGTTTTTTTTTTAACTGGAAAAATTTCCCGTTTTCCCGAAATTCCAGGAATTCCGTAATACCATTTTTCAATTCAACATGTAACGACTTAAACATTTCTCGATCAATTTGAAAAATTTCAACACCAACCATTTCAACTTATTCAGACCATTCAAGTTTTTTTTTTACCATCCATCCCTCTATCCATTTTCTACCGCTTGTCCCTTTTTTGGGGTCGCGGATTTTACCATTTTCAAAAAAATTCCCTCTTTTCCCAAAATTCCCAAATGAATGTGACAAGTTAGGGGAGGTTTTGACAAGGTGGGGCAATTGGTCATGAATAACAACACGTTAATAACACAAAAACGGTAATATACCAAAAATAATACAAATCCTGCTGTAGGAGAACTTGCATTCAGAGGAGGAGCTACACGTCCATGTTTAGATACCAGTTTCATGCATTAATAACACAAACTGTGGATTGTATTAATAACATAAAAACTGTAAAACGTTACTAACATAAACCAGGCCTGAGGGGCTGGATGAGGGGCTGGTTATGGATCATCAAACATTAAATAGATACACACTTTAATAGTTTGACAAAAACATTTTGCAGCACAAATGAATGTGACAAGTTTGAGGAGGTTTTAACAAGGTGGGGCGACTGGTCATGAATAACAACACGTTAATAACACAAAAATGATAATAGACCAAACAAAAATACAAATCTTGCTGTAGGAGCACTTGCATTCAAAGGAGGAGCTACATGTCCATGTTTGGAGACCAGTTTCATGCATTAATATCACCAAATGTGGGTTGCATTAATAACATAAAAACGGTAAAACGTTAATAACATACAGTAAACCAGGCCTGAAAAGCTGGTTATGGATCATAAAACGTTAAATAGATTAAAAAAAACATAATAGTTTGACAAAAACATTTTGCAGCACAAATGAATGTGACAAGTGTGGGGAGGTTTTGACAAGGTGGGGCGACCAAAAAAAAAAAAATGCAAATCCTGCTGTAGGAGCACTTGCATTCAGAGGAGGAGCTACACTTCCATGTTTAGAAACCAGTTTCATGCATTAATAACACAAAATGTGGATAGTATTAATAACATAACACACAACGTTGCAGTAAAAACGGAACAAACAATTGAGACACATTTGGGAAGGTTTTGACAAGATGATGGGCTGGTAATAAAACATTGAATAGATACAAACTTTAATAGTTTGACAAAAACATTTTGCAGCACAAATGAATGTGACAAGTTTGGGGAGGTTTTGACAAGGTGGGGCGACTGGTTATGAAAAACAACACGTTAATACCACAAAAACGGTAATATACCAACAATAATACAAATCCTGCTGTAGGAGCACTTGCATTCAGAGGAGGAGCTACACTTCCATATCAGGTTTATGCATTAATAACACAAAATGTTGTATGTTGTATTAATAACATAACACACAACGTTGCAGTAAAAACGGAGAACAAACAATTGAGACACATTTGGGAAGGTTTTGACAAGATGATGGGCTGGTTATAAAACATTAAATAGATACAAACTTTAATAGTTTGAAAAACACATTTTGCAGCACAATTGAATGTGACAAGTTTGGGGAGGTTTTGACAAGGTGGGGCGACTGGTTATGAATAACAACACCTTTAATAACACAAACGGTAATATACCAAAAATAATACAACTCCAGCTGTAGGAGCACTTGCACTCAGAGGAGGAGCTACACTTCCATGTTTAGATACCAGTTTCACTCATTAATAACACAAAATGCGGATTGTATTAATAACACAACACACAACATTGCAGTAAAAACAGATAAAAAAAACGATTGGGACACATATGGGAAGGTTTTGACAAGATGAGGGGCAGGTTATGGATCATCAAACATTAAATAGATACACACTTTATTAGTTTGACAAAAACATTTTGCAGCACAAATGAATGTGACAAGTTTGAGGAGGTTTTAACAAGGTGGGGCAACTGATCATGAATAACAACACGTTAATAACACAAAAACGGTAACACACCAAAAATAACACAAATCCTGCTGTAGGAGCACTTGCATTCAGAGGAGGAGCTACACTTCCATGTTTAGATACCAGTTTCATGCATTATTAACATAAAATGTGGATTGTATTAATAACATAAAAACTGTAAAACGTTAATAACACTTCACAAACGTGGCAAAAAAGGAATACGACAAGTTTGTAGAGGTATTGACAAGGTAGGCGAGGCTGGTTATGAACAATAAAACGTAAATACACTAAAAATCATTTGGCAGCGCACAACTTGAGAGGTACTACAGCCCCCAGTTTTACACATTGTTGTTGAGTAGTTATCGCTCCTCACTTCATGAATACTCCTCCACTAGATATCCAGTTCTGGCCAGGCTGAGAAATGTGCTGTATCACCAGCAGTGTTCCATGGGAGTGTGCACTTCATCTATAAGAGGTCCTGATGATATTGATTTGCATTTGCAGTTTTGTAGGCTTTTACAATTTTAGATTTGGGAAGTGTGCCAAGGCCAGCATAAAGAGCACAGAGTGGGGCCGTGCTGCGCTCTAAAAGCTTGGCAGAGACGCTAAACCTTTCTGAAGCAAACACGCAAGCTGGTCTTTGCTGCATGACTCTGCAGTCAGATTTGATTCATTTTTTTGCATACTTGGTTCATTTACTGTAAATACCCCGCGTGTTTTGACCCCGACTAGATCAGGACTTTAGTTTCCTTTTGTTATGAGAAGAAAGCGACTATCAACATCGGTCTTCCACCCAGTGAGTTTATGCTTCCACTTTCAGTAACATGGTTTGTAAATACAATTCATTTACAGGCCTCCAATTTTAACTTTTTAAGGCAAGTGTTGCCTTAATGGAGGGCTCATATTTTCAGGCACCAAGACTAACATTATTTTCTTTCCAGGTATATATATATTTATTCATATATTATATTTATTTATTTATATTTATTTATATATATATATATATATATATATATATATATATATATATATATATATATATATATATATATATATATATATATAAATATATATATATATATATATATATATATATATATATATATATACATATATATATAATTTATATATATATATATATATATATATATTATTTATATATATATATATATATATATATATATATATTTATTTATATATTATATTTATTTATATATATATATATATATATATATATATATATATATATATATATATATATATATATATATATATATATATATATATATATATATATATATATAAATAAATAAATATAATATATAAATAAATATATATATATATCTGGAAAGAAAAAAATGTTAGTTTATTTATTTATATATATATATATATATATATATATATATATATATATATATATTTATATATATATATATATATATATATATATATATATATATATATATATATATATATATATATATATATAAATAAATTAATAAATTATTTTCTTTCCAGGTATATATATATTTATTTATATATTATATTTATTTATTTATATGTATATATATATATATATATATATATATATATATATATATATATATATATATATATATATATATATATATATTTCTTTATTTATATATTATATTTCTTTATTTATATGTATATATATATATATATATATATATATATATATATATATATATATATATATATATATATAGTCGAGGTTTCTGTGGTTTATCCGTTACCGTATTTTTTGGACTATAAGTCGCAGTTTTTTTCATAGTTTGGCCGGGCTCCTGTGCGAATTATATATGTTTTTTTCCTTCTTTATTATGCATTATGCGACTTATACTCCGGTGCGACTTATACTCCAAAAAATACAGTATACAGTGCTCAATACCGGGGAAGAGCAGGATATATGTTAGGTCAGGAAAAACACAGAGGCTATATCATCCCTACAAGCCTGTTTCGCACGTTTCCCTGCTCGTTAGGGGATTTTAAAATCAGAGGAAGCCTGCAAAACAGGCTTGTAGGGATGATATAGCCTCTGTGTTTTTTCCTGACCTAACGTATATATATATATATATATATATATATATATATATATATATATATATATATATATATATATATATATATATATATATATATATATATATATATATAAACCTGTTTTTTTTATTCATTATTAATATAAACTTGTCAGCTTCTTTCATGATGCATGTATCTCTATTTTTACATTTTGATAGAGGGAGGTATTTTTTTTTATTATGTATTTATTTTTTTAAGTTGTGTACATTCATATGTAAAGTACGTGTAGATGATGCATCTGGACAGAGCCGTTAAGAGTTTGAGCAGAAATATGTCGTATAGGAATTAACTATACACAGTAAAACGTTGAATGTTTTTTTAAGTGACATGAAAAAAACATTCAATATACAAAACAAAAAAACTTGTATTAACTTTTTGATATTAAAATAAAACACAAAGCAGTTTGGCTAATGAAGATGAAGTCTAATAAACAAGCTTTGTTCTTCTCTTGGTTCAGTGCAACAGTTTGGCCAACAAAAATAAAGAGGAGTGACACCTCTCACATCGAATACACAATCTTCATAGCTTTCGTTCAGTTCGATGAGATGACAAAACATTTTAGCTAGTATTGACGTGATTTGAACACTGATAGAGTTTGCAGTTAAAGGACGAGTCAACATCCCAGTCAGCAAACTAAAGACTTTATAAACAAGTTGCGACACCGTTCACGACACACCACCTGCTGGATGTTTCCTCACCTCATTAACTCTCGGTCACAGAGAATGAAAGCAACATCAAATAGTTTTCTCCTTCGCTGTATACTTTTAGTGTAGGGACAAGTGCGTCTTTCTCCAATATTGTACACACCTGTCTCCATCTAAACACAGCAGTGCGCTCTTAAACGCACGACGGGAAGCGAGGGGAAAATTACGTTAAACCAAGCGCTTGGCTCCGTTTACTCTGAGGGGAAAATCTGAGCAAAGTCCGTGCAGTTAGTCCGCCATGATTATTAAGCCAAACGACGCTAGTCTGCATGCGCCTGACTTCGTGTTGCCTAAAATGCATTAATAAATGACGGGGTTTTGGTCATTTTAAAATTAGACGTATTACTAACCGTCGGGAATTTTCTCGAAAATGATCATTATACCATTTATTGTTACATCCCTTGTCCTTTAACAAGTAAACAGTCAAGGGAGGTCACGGCATGTTCTTGCCGCAAATGTTGGTCCATTTTTTAGGGCATTATGGCAAATGAGAGGGCGGTCGCGGCTTTTGCCGCATTTGCCGTGGTTAAATTCGAACACTGGATTTAAAATAGTGCCTTGATTTTTACATTTTCATTGTTGTGTAATTCAGTGTGTAAAAATGTGCCCATTTTCTGTCCAGACATGCAGACGGGTCCATCAAGTTTTGGGATGCCTCTGCAAGTAAGTCCACTCTCCAGTACAATTTGATGACTTTAGAAACCGTGTATCACATTTTGTTTGTCACAGGTTGGTTCAAACAGTTTTTATCCCAATTTTTTGTCCACCAACAAGGGCTGTCAACGTTAACGCATGTGATTAATAACAAGAAACCATAAATTAATCCAGATTAATCACACTATTTGTTATGACCGCATGTTTACCTGTGCCAATGTTGCGGACAAAAGTAGCAGAGATAAGTTAAACATAGCCTTTGCCTAATGGACAGCCGGCCCATGTAAGCTGCTTAACATCGGTGAAGACAAAGTGCTGCAAAATGTTTTTCATGTAGTCTTCCTTCCTTCCTTTGGTCCACAGGCGCTGACAAAATTAAGCAAAACTTGAAGTTCTTAAGTGGGTCTTTAAAGACAAGTGTACAACAAACATAACCCAAAGGTTTTATCTTCTTATTATATATATATATATATATATATATATATATATATATATATATATATATATATATATATATATATATATATATATATATATATATATATAAAATAAATAAATATACATATATAAACATACATACATACATGTGTATATATATATATATATATATATATATATATATGTATATATATATATATATATATGTATACACATATATATATATATATATATATATATATATATATATATATGTATATATATATGTATATGTATACATATATATACACATATATATATATATATATGTATACATATATATATATATATATACATATATATACATATACATACATACATACATACATATAAATATATATATATACATATACTGTACATATACACACATACATACATATATATATATATATATATATATATATATATATATATATATATATGTATATATATATATATATATATATATATATGCACACACACTTACTTAACCTGCAGTTGGCTTTATGTATATATATATATATATATATATATATATATATATATATATATATATATATATATATATATATATATATACATATACATACATACATACATATAAATATATATATATACATATACTGTACATATACACACATACATATATATATATATATATATATATATGTATGTATATATATATATATATATATATATATATATATATATATATATATATATATATATATACATATATATATATGCACACACACTTACTTAACCTGCAGTTGGCTTTATGTATATATATATATATATATATATATATATATATATATATATATGTATATATATATATATATATATATATATATATATATATATGTATATGTATATATATATAGATATATATAGATATAGATATGTGTATATGTACAGCATATGTATATATATATATATATATATGTATATTTATGTATGTATATATATATATATATATTTATTTATATATATACATGTATGTATGTATGTTTATTTATGTATATATGTATGTATATGTATATATGTGTATGTATATATATATATATATACAGTATATACATGTATATATATGTATATATGTGTGTATATATATATATACATATATACATATATATATATACATATATATATATATATATATATACATATATATATATACAGTATACATACATATATACAGTATATATACATACATATATATATATATATATATATATATATATACATATATATATATATACATATATATATATATATATACATATATATATATATATATATATATACATATATATATATATATATATACAGTATACATACATATATACAGTATATATACATACATATATATATACAGTATACATACATATGTACAGTATATATACATACATATATATATATATATAAATATATATATATATATATATATATATATATATATATATATATATATATATATATATATATATATATATATATATATACACACAGTATATATACATATATACATACTTATCCTGCAGTCGGCTTTCGGCCCTTGATCCAAACAAGTCCAAAAGTTTGGACACCCCCGCTGTAGACCCTAAGTCCCCTGGCTATGTTTGACTAACTGAAAATAAAATATTCACCCAAGGATCATATTTCAAGGTGAAGACATTTGGTGGGGTGGTGTTTTTATGTAAATTGTCAAATCTGTTTGGCTTCTTGAAACACATTTTCTTTTTTTTTGACACAGACGCCTGACAGAAAGTAGTTTTGAAGGTCGGGTCGGCCCTCCAGAGACCTTCAGTCTTTGTAGCCGAGCAAATGAAAAAACATTTTTCCACAAAAATTCTCTTTTAAATAATGTTCCTGGGCTGTCTGCGTGCATCCAACCATTGACTGTCACTCATGTGGATTCTCTTCGGCTTGTAAAATATTATCATTTCCACTTTCAACCCAATCCAGGCTTCATTTTTTTTTATGATTGGGTTTTATTGGTCCCAACCTGTCATTGATGAACACGCCTTAAAACCTTATTATTTAGGAGCACTTCAAACATAATACAATGTGCTAGTACACAGACCAGTTACTAACAATTCTCTAAAACTGAAAAAAAAAAACATTCCATAGCTTTTTAATGCATGCTATATTTTACATTAGTTTGCCTGACATTGATCTTTTTAAGGACTATTTTGAAAACGTAATACTATATTACACTAATTGGACAGAAAGATTGAAAACTACCACATTGCATACACACAGAGAAGGCATACTCTTTGTTTATTATCATTTTAATATTTGTTTTATTATATTAATTGTGTGAATGCTCCAAAACATTCACACATATGATTTTCTACACCAAAATTCATCTATTTATTCAACTTCTTCAACAACTTCTTCTTCTGGTGCGCTCTACCTTCCACATTTTTCACCTGATTCAAACCTTTCCAACTATCTAATAACCATTAAAAAATATATATATGGCTCGATCTACTTCAGACCTGGCAATCAATTTGCTTTTACAGCAGAACCTGAAATGATCTTCCTGGCAAATTTCATACTGCACATGGTTGTTGTGTTTATCTCCAAAAACAAATGTTTTCCCTATCAGTCACGCTGCAGATGTTGTACAAGTTGAAGACCTCCAAGGTGTTTGAAAAGCCCAAGCAGAGCGAGGGTCGTGCATCCGAACTGGTGGATGAAGACCCCTTTGCGGTCCAGATGGTCAGCTGGTGTCCCCAGAGTCGCATCTTTTGTGTGGTCGGGATCTCGGCCCACATCATCCTGTATCGCTTCAGCAAATACGACGCCAACACTCAAATTGTGGTGAGTGGAACATTTCAATAGAAGTCAGGAGTCCATGTTTGACGCAAACATCCGGAGATTAAATGTTTTGTCGGAGCTAAACTTAAGTCGGATGTTGAGTTTATATTTGTATTTTTAATTGAATTTAGAGACTCAGGGCGTCAAAGAAAATGTGGTTATAAATACGTGTAATTGATCCTTTTAAAGTTGGAAGTTGTGTCCAAAACAAGTCTAAAACTGTGTCAGTCGAGATAAGTCTGGAAACTGTTGCGTCGACCAGTTCTTCCTCCCAGGGAACCTAAATTACTGCTCAATCCCAAGTTCTTTCGATGACATATATGCTGAGTAAGAAGGACCATCAAGACAGAATAGGAATATTATCAACTTTTACTGAAATTTCAGGAGATCAGCCCACACTAGAGATGCGCGGTTTGCGGGCACAACCGCGGAGTCCGCGGATTATCCGCGGATCGGGCGGATGAAATTAAAAAAAATTAGATTTTATCCGCGGGTCGGGTCGGGTCGGGTCGGGCGGTTGAAATAAAAAAAAATTAGATTTTAAATAGATTCAGGCGGGTGGCAGTTAAACCAATTCGGAAATATATATACATAGTTAAATGTTGTTACCCACATACGAAAAACGAGCAGGCACCTGCTGCATATGCCACAACAGAAGAAAAAAAAAAAAAGAGATGGACACTTTTACGGAGCGGAGAAGGGACGCCTCGCCGGGGTCCGGGACCGAGGCCCCTTCCCCCGAGAGGGCCCCACCGGGAGCCGTAGCTGAGGCGATCCGCGAGAAGGGCCCGACGCACGTCCAGGGTCACCACCGCGCCCACCGCACCGACACCCCGCCTCGTCCGCCTTCGCCGCGGCCGGCGTCACGCGCAGCAGGTAAGCAGCTTACCTGCCCGCCACCCCCGTGGCCGGGGGCTCGTAACAGGGGTCACTCCGCGCGCTCCGCCCGCGCAGCTTACCTGCCCGCCACCCCTGTTGCCGGGGGCGCGTAACAGGGGTCACTCCGCGCGCAGTGCGCTCACGAAAGGGGTGGGGCTCACCCTGGTTGATATAGACAGCAGGACGGTGGCAATGTAAGTCGGAACCCGCTAAGGAGTGTGTAAGAACCCACTTGCCGAATCAACTAGCCCTGAAAATGGATGGCGCTGGAGCGTCGGGCACATACCCGGCCGTCGCCGGCAGCGAGACGCGCTTGGAGGTGCGCTCAGCGCGGCTCCCATATGATTGCGCACTGGTGTGCGTCTGGGTCGTGACAGCGTGGCACGCGAATGTCTTTGCTGCATTGGATCAGTCTCCTTTCTTTAACAGGCAAAAGCTTTATAACCTCACTAATGCCTTGCATCGTCTATATTAGATATATAACAACGGGCGGGTGCAGGCGGATGCGGTTCTGATCAAATGTTACATCGGGTGGATGGGGGATGGTTGACGACTTTCTGATGCGGTTGCAGATGAAATAATTGCCTATCCGCGCATCTCTAGCCCACACCAATACATTCATATCGGCTACTCGAGTTGATCCGACACTCAAACGGAAGAGCCAACTTCTTGCACAAAAAGAAAGCCCCCACCTCTCCCTCTCGCAACACTGCTAAGGAAGAAGGGGGGGATGTATTCACATTCCAATTGTTAAGACACTAAACGGACCTCAAAGACAAAGAGAAACTGATAGAATATACAAAGGAAAAGTACTAGATATTCTAAACATGGCTATGAATAAAGAAAGAACCCTTAAACATATATGCATTCTCCTCAAAATCTAGGTAGGTATAACGAACAAAATCGCAGATCTGTAGATATATTTAAAAAAAAAAATGATTAGGGAGTTCAGATGTATTACAAAGTTGCTTAAAAGAGGCAAAACTCTATGTATTCATTTTTAGCCTGACCACCCTAATTAAAACAGCACTATTGACAGGAGAGAGAGGGAAAGCATGGTTAGCAGTGATGGGTGCAAGACTTGAAATAGTCTGTAAACCAAAATAGCAGAGGTTTTTATGACCGCATAGACATTTTAAACTTGCTAGCAAACATGGAACGTGAAAATGTATAACAAAGTTGCTCACTGTCCGGAATATACATGACAAGACTAATAATGAGGGGAGAAGGTGGACGGTAATCATTTCCTCTCCTACCCAGGCCCTGGAGGTGCGACTGCAATGCGAGTCGGAGGATGTCATTTCTCCATCGGAGAATGAAAACAACCCCTGCTTCTCAGAGCCCCGGTCAGGCTCCCACTCCCCCCAGCCCCACCAACAACACCCGGCAAGCCCTGGCGGCGGCACACCAGAGGGTGTCAAAGACAGCGCCCTCTGCCTTAAGTAAGATCCCGTTCCGCTGATGATGAATTGTTTCATGAGTTCATTATAACATCTGTTGTTGTGCTAAATGTGCTGAATTCTACAACCATTTATTGATTATACAGTTGAACCTCCATTTACCAACTTAATTGGTTCTCGAACATGGTTTGTAAATCGAAAAGTTTGTATGCCGTACCATACCAACTTCATTCATAGTGAAGCAGAGTTCCCCAGAAGAAACAATGTAAACATGATTATTTGGTTCTAGCCTTGGCAAAAGTCCCTTTTTTCGTAAGAGAATGCAACACTTTGAAGACACTATAAAAAAAATGTGTGTGTGTGTGTGTGTGTGTGTGTGTGTGTGTGTGTGTGTGTGTGTGTGTGTGTGTGTGTGTGTGTGTGTGTGTGTGTGTGTGTGTGTGTGTGTGTGTGTATTATCTATAGATGTGTGTATATATTTATGTATACGTATACATATTTATCTATTTATATTTATATAAATATATATATATGTGTCTATATGTATGTGTGTATGTATGTTTGCATTTTTATGTCTATATATGTATGTATAGCTGTATCTATTTATATGTGTATATATATGTATGTATTTTAATATGTATGCATTTATGTATTTATGTGTATATATGTATTTATATGTGTGTATGTATGTGTATATGTGTGTATGTTTACATGTACATTGTGTATATATATATATATATATATATATATATATATATATATATATATATATATATATATATATATATATATATATATATATATATATATATATCTATATATATATATATATGTATGTATATGTATGTATACGTGTGTGTATATATGTATATCTGCATAGGTATGTATGTGTATATGTATGCATATGTATGTAAAAATGTGTATATATATATGTGAAAATGTGTGTATATATGTATGCATATGCATGTATAGCTTTGCATTTTTGTAAGTATGTATGCATGTGTATATATATCTTAGCATAAATGTATATATTTGCATGTGTATATATGTATGCATGTATTTGTGTATGTATATGTATATATGTGTGTATACGTATATATATATATATATTTTTTATATATATATATATATATATATATACACTGTATATATGTATATGTATATATATACACATATTCATGTATATATGTACACACATATATATATATATATATATATATATATACATATGTATGTATATATATACGTACATACATACATGTAAAACAATGCAATTGTGCATTGTGTAAATGTGTGTGTGTGTATATATATATATATATATATATATATATATATATATTTATATACTGTATATATGCATACATACATACATACATACATACATGTAAAACAATGCATTGCATTATGCGTTGTGTAAATGTAAGCAGCAATATTAATTATGAGTGACTTGAAAATAGTTTGGATAGTTAGTAAACAAAGATGAGGTTGGAGATTTTCAATTTGTGGCTGGAGATTTTCGAATTTCGAATTTCGAATTTTCGAATTGGTGGTTGGAGATTTTCAATTGGTGGCTGAAAATACTGTATTTGCGTATGTGTGTATGTATATGTATATATATGTGTATGTGTATATATATGTATTTGTATATATGTGTGTATATGTATATATATATGTATTTGTATATGTATATGTATACACATATTCATATATATATATATATATATATATATATATATATATATATATATATATATATATATATATATACATATGTATGTATATTTATACATACATACATACATGTAAAACAATGCAGTTGTGCATTGTGTAAATGTGTGTGTGTGTGTGTGTATATATATTTATATATATATATATATATATATATATATATATATATATATATATATATATATATATATATATATATATATATACATGTCTTAATAAGATTATCCAAAAAATAGTGCTCGATACCGTGGTAGAGCGCAATATATGTATGTGTGGGAAAAAAATCACAAGACTACTTCATGAGGGGTTCCCTCAATCATCAGGAGAAAATCTCCTGATGATTGAGGGAACCCCTCATGAAACAGGCCTGTAGAGATGAAGTAGTCTTGTGATTTTTTCCCACACATACATATATATATATATATATATATATATATACATATATACATGTAAAACAATGCATTGCATTATGCGTTGTGTAAATATTAATTATGAGTGACTTGAAAATAGTTTGGATAGATAGTAAACAAAGATGAGGAATGGTTGGAGATTTTCAATTGGTGACTGAAAATACTCTTGAAGTATGTACAGTGGAACCTCGATTCGTGAACCGAAAGGTTTCTATAGTGACGCAAATATCTAAATAAGAAACAATGTAAATATGACA
>NC_084578.2:6025000-6047500 GCF_033978685.3 Nerophis lumbriciformis
ATAATCAGTGAAACAAAAAATTAAGTTAATATAAATTGAGTGTAAAAAAAATAAGGTATAAAAAATAGTGTAAGAAATTTAATGTAATATAATTGAGTGTAAAAAACAAATTTAAGTGTAAAAAAATCAGTGTATAAATATTGAGTGTAAAAAATTGAATGTAAGAACATTGAGTGTAAAATAAATTCAGTGTGACATCATTCAATGCATACAAATTTCGTTTAAAAAATGAGTGTATAAAAATTCAGTATAATTTTTTTTTAAATTCAGTGTAAAAAATTCGGAGCAGAAAATCTTTATTATTTAGATTTTCTTTACTGAATATAAAATGATTTTTTTCCATTTAATTTTAAAACACTGTATTTTGACAAACCAACACACATTTTGCTGACTTTTTTATGCAATGAAATTGGCAGTATTATTTCATGTAAAAAAAATAAAAATAATAATAATTCACAAAATTGTAACGCAACACATTTGGTGTAAAAACAAACCTCAGTGTAAAACAAATACATTCAGTATTAATAATCAGCGAAATAAAAAATTAAGTTAATATAAATTGAGTGTAAAAAAAAAAAAGGTATAAAAAAAAGCGTAAAAAATTTAATGTAATAAAATTGAGTGTAAAAAACTAATTTCAGTGTAAAAAAATCAGTGTATAAATATTGAGTGTAAAAAATTGAATGTAAGAACATTGAGTGTAAAAAAAATTCAGTGTGACATCATTCAATGTATACAAATTTCGTTTGAAAAAATGAGTGTATAAAAATTCAGTATATATTTTTTTTTTAATTCAGTGTAAAAAATTCGGAGCAGAAAATCTTTATTATTTAGATTTTTTTTACTGAATATAAAATGATTGTTTTTCCACTTAATTTTAAAACACTGTATTTTGAATGACTTTTTTTATGCAATGAAATTGTCAGTATTATTTGATGTAAAAAAAATAAAAATAATAATAATTCACAAAATTGTAACGCAACACATTTAGTGTTAAAAAAAAAAACCTCAGTGTAAAACAATTAAATTCAGTATTAAAAATCAGTGAAACAAAAAATTAAGTTAATATAAATTTAGTGTAAAAAAAATAAGGTATGAAAAATAGTGTAAAAGATTTAATGTAATAAAATTGAGTGTAAAAAACTAATTTCAGTGTAAAAAAATCAGTGTATAAATATTGAGTGTAAAAAATTGAATGTAAGAACATTGAGTGTAAAAAAAATTCAGTGTGACATCATTCAATGTATACAAATTTCGTTTGAAAAAATGAGTGTATAAAAATTCAGTATATATTTTTTTTTAAATTCAGTGTAAAAAATTCGGAGCAGAAAATCTTTATTATTTAGATTTTTTTTACTGAATATAAAATGATTGTTTTTCCACTTAATTTTAAAACACTGTATTTTGAATGACTTTTTTTATGCAATGAAATTGTCAGTATTATTTGATGGGAAAAAAAATCAAAATAATAATAATTCACAAAATTGTAATGCAACACATTTAGTGTAAAAAACCCCTCAATGTAAAACAATTAAAATCAGTGTTAAAAATCAGTGGAAAAAAAATTCAGTTAATATGAATTAAGCGTAAATAATTAAGGTATGAAAACAAATTTGTGTATAAATATTATATAAAAATGTAGTGTAAAAAAAAAAAAAAAGCTTTTTTAATGAAGACAGATTAACCCTGACAACTGGATGATTTTTCTATTTCTCATTTGTGGACTCACTTTTGTGGACCTGGCTTTTAGGGAAAGAAAGGAGAGGGTCACAGAGAACCAGACAAACCAAATCAAAGCCCAAAAAAACTGAACACAAAGTGTTCAAACCCTGGAAACTGGATAAGTAAAAAGACATTTTGTCTGTGGGCTTTCTGCGTTTATGTGGCCATCAGTGTTGATAAATCACCTTAATGTTCGACTGGTTTTAGAGCGGGGTCGCTATGGAGCTTCGGGGAAATCAATTGCAACTAGAAAAGCGCTCGCTTGAACGCAGACCTGCCAAGATGGAACAATGCTGGGATTGGATGGCAACCTTTAGACTCCTGCGTGGGTCTGAAATGTGTCCTTCACATTCATTATTCTCTGATGAATTCATACATGGAGGAAAGTCTTATGGAACATGTGGATCGACACTTTGGTCCAGGCATGGCCCCATGTTGCAGTCCAAACATTATACATCAGTCCCTCCGTCGTTTAGATCATCAATAAAGTCAAATGTGTTTTTTATTGCGGGCCACGTCGCAACTACGGCCACTTTAGTCAGGTTCAAACACCGAACTATCAATGGGGAACAATTTCTCATATCCTTTCTGTTTATGTAATATTGCAATATTTTCTCGTACAATTAATACTTTTTTTTAATGTAAAATTATTATTTTTTTAATGCAAAATGGTAAAATTCTGACTTTTATTACAATGTTGCCGATTTTTTTGGTTGTTCTTGTAAAACAGTGACATTTATTGAGTAAAATGATGACTTTTGTCATAATTCTGCCAAGTAAAATTCAGATTAGTATCATAATATTGCCAAAATTGAAAGTTTTCTTATAAAATTGTGACTTTTGTCGAGTAAAAGTACGACTCTTTTCATAAAATTGCCAATTTTTCAAATTGACTGTGTGTCGCTTTTAAAATTGCACCCCCTCTGGTCAACATATGAAATAACAAGTGTGTGTAAGAAATTGAAATGTGCCCCCTTTGGCCAAAATGTATAAATAAATAAATAAATAAAAATTAATAAATAAATAAAATATATATAGAGAGACATTCTGTAAAAACTTGAAGTAAATAATGAAGATTAAAAACCAATTACCAACAACAAATTCAAAAACATTTCTTTTTACTAAAAGCAGTCTTTTTCTCGCAATGTGTCGACTTTTTTCCCATAAAATGTGAAACAATTTCTCATATCCTTTCTGTTTCTGTAATATTGCAATATTTTCTCGTACAATTAATACTTTTTTTTATGTAAAATTATTATTTTTTTAATGCAAAATCGTAAAATTCTGACTTTTATTACAATGTTGCCGATTTTTTAGTTGTTCTTGTAAAACCGTGACATTTATTGAGTAAAATGATGACTTTTGTCATAATTCTGCCAAAAAAAATTCCGATTAGTATCATAATATTGCCAACATTTAAAGTTTTCTTATAAAATTGTGACTTTTGTCGAGTAAAATTAAAACTCTTTTCATAAAATTGCTAAATTTTTCAAATTGACTGTGTGTCGCTTTTAAAAGTGCGCCCCCTCTGGTCAACATATGAAATAACAAGTGTGTGTAAGAAATTGAAATGTGCCCCCTTTGGCCAAAATGTATAAATAAATAAAAAAATAAAAAATAAAAAATAAATAAAAAATATATATAGAGAGACATACTGTAATAATTTGAAGTAAATAATGAAGATTAAAAACCAATTACCAACAAAAAATTCAAGAACATTTTTTTTTACTAAAAGCAGTCTTTTTCTCGCAATGTGTCGACTTTTTTCTCATAAAATGGGGAACAATTTTTCATATCCTTTCTGTTTATGTAATATTGCAATATTTTCTCGTACAATTAGTACTTTTTTTTAATGTAAAATTATTATTTAATTAATGCAAAATGGTAAAATTCTGACTTTTATTACAATGTTGCCGATTTTTTTGGTTGTTCTTGTAAAACAGTGACATTTATTGAGTAAAATTATGATTTTTGTTATAATTCTGCCAAGTAAAATTCAGATTATTATTATAATATTGCCAACATTGAAAGTTTTCTTATAAAATTGTGACTTTTGTCGAGTAAAAATACGACTCTTTTCATAAAATTGCCAATTTTTCAAATTGACTGTGTGTCGCTTTTAAAAGTGCGCCCCCTCTGGTCAACATATGAAATAACAAGTTTGTGTAAAAATTTGAAGTGCTCCCCCTCTGGTCAACATATGAAATGACAAGTGTGTGTAAGAAATTGAAATGTGCCCCCTTTGGCCAAAATGTATAAATAAATAAAAAATAAAAAATAAAAAAAATAAAAAAACATATATATATATATAGAGACATACTGTAATAACTTGAAGTAAATAATGAAGATTAAAAACCAATTACCAACAAAAAATTCAAAAACATTTATTTTTACTAAAAGCAGTCTTTTTCTCGCAATGTGTCGACTTTTTTCTCATAAAATGGGGAACAATTTCTCATATCCTTTCTGTTTCTGTAATATTGCAATATTTTCTCGTACAATTAATACTTTTTTGTAATCTAAAATTATTTTTTTTTTAATGCAAAATGGTGACATTTGTCATCTAAAATTCTGACTTTTATTACAATGTTGCCAATTCTTTGGTTGTTCTTGTAAAACAGTGACATTTATTGAGTAAAATGATGACTTTTGTTGTAATTCTGCCAAGTAAAATTCAGATTATTGTCATAATATTGCCAAAATTGAAAGTTTTCTTATAAAATTGTGACTTTTGTCGAGTAAAAGTACGACTCTTTTCATAAAATTGCCTATTTTTCTAATTGACTGTGTGTCGCTTTTAAAAGTGTGCCCCCTCTGGTCAACATATGAAATAACAAGTGTGTGTAAGAAATTGAAATGTGCCCTCTTTGGCCAAAACGTATAAATAAATAAAAAAAATTTAAATAAGTAGATAAAAAAATAAAAATATATAGAGACATACTGTAATAACTTGAAGTAAATAATGAAGATTAAAAACCAATTACCAACAAAAAATTCAAAAACATTTCTTTTTACTAAAAGCAGTCTTTTTCTCGCAATGTGTCGACTTTTTTCTAATAAAATGGGGAACAATTTCTCATATCCTTTCTGTTTCTGTAATATTGCAATATTTTCTCGTACAATTAATACTTTTTTTTAATGTAAAATTATTATCTTTTTAATGCAAAATGGTGACATTTGTCATCTAAAATTCTGAGTTTTATTACAATGTTGCCGATTTTTTTGGTTGTTCTTGTAAAACAGTGACATTTATTGAGTAAAATGATGACTTTTGTTATAATTCTGCCAAGTAAAATTCAGATTATTATCATAATATTGCCAAAATTGAAAGTTTTCTTATAAAATTGTGACTTTTGTCGAGTAAAAGTACGACTCTTTTCATAAAATTGCCAATTTTTCAAATTGACTGTGTGTCGCTTTTAAAAGTGCGCCCCCTCTGGTCAACATATGAAATAACAAGTGTGTGTAAGAAATTGAAATGTGCCCCCTTTGGCCAAAATGTATAAATAAATAAATAAATTAAAAATTAAAAATTAAAAATATATATATAGAGAGACATACTGTAATAACTTGAAGTAAATAATGAAGATTAAAAACCAATTACCAACAAAAAATTCAAAAACATTTCTTTTTACTAAAAGTAGTCTTTTTCTCGCAATGTGTCGACTTTTTTCTCATAAAATGGGGAACAATTTCTCATATCCTTTCTGTTTATGTAATATTGCAATATTTTCTCATACAATTAATACTTTTTTTTAATGTAAAATTATTACTTTTTAATGCAAAATGGTGACATTTGTCATCTAAAATTCTGACTTTTATTACAACGTCGCCAATTTTTTGGAGACATTTTTTTGGCCCAGACGTTTCTCCTCAATTGAGCTAAATTAAATTGTGTCTCTGTTTAATTCCTTGCTTCTTTGTCTGTGTTTGAACCTGACAATCTATTAAGCAAGACAAGAAGCAAGGAATCAAACAGAGACAGGATTCAATATAGCTCATGAGGAGAACGCGTCGACTTGCACCCTCGTACAGTGTCACCCCGCCGCTCTACGGAACAAGCTCCACACACCTCCTCATTTATTGGGCATTTCCTGATTACATAGCTGCAGCTGCTTCTAAGGGGACGGGGTCATAAACAGCTGCTGCACTGGGTCATAAACAGTTCAAACAAAAGGGTGCTTGGTGCGGTGTCAGGTTTGCCCCCTCTATGCTTGTAGATTCCGGGATCAAAGACAGCTTTGTAGGCACCAGTGGATTGTAACCACAGGCCGCAGGGCAACAAGTTGTGTGGTAACTTATATACAACTATTCTGACATGGGGGACCATTTTAAATTATGTGACGGGCCACTTAAAATGAGCTGGCTCACGGGCGGTGAAGTCCACAGACATACCTTTGAAAGTTCCAGGTAATGATGCAGGGTTGCTATGACAGGCCACCATCACGTGGGTAAATATACTGCACTGTGCTGAAAAGTCTCTTCTCTCCCTCCTCCATGTTTGTGTGGTCCCAGTCTGGCATTGGGGAACTGTAACGGCCTGGCGGTGGTGGACTACATGCAGAAAAGCCTCCTGTTGTGCATGTCCACTCTGGACTTGTATGGAGCCGCCGATCCCTACCAGCGCCTTACCCGCTCCCCACGCAGGAACCGGCAGTCCACCTCAGGTAGACAACACACACACACACACACACACACACACACACACACACACACACACACACACACACACACACACACACACACACACACATATTCATGTATTTCTTACCTTCTTGAGACCTCCGAAAAAATGCCTACCTCTTTAGGACCACCCTTTCTAGATATATAAAGATTTGTATTTACAACATTAATAATATATACATACTATTCAGACATAAAAAAGCTTATTGTCAAAAAAATTCACAAGAAACAGGTCACAATTTCACAAGAAAAACTTAGAATTTTGGCAGTATTATAATAAAAGTCCAAATTTTACTCAACACAAGTCAAAATTTTACAATAAAAACTGAACTTTTGTGCAATATTGTGATAAAAGTTGGAATTTTACTCAATGACAGTCGCAATTTTACAGGAAAAGTAAAAAATGTTGGCAATTTTATGAAAAGAGGCGTAATTTTACTCGACAAAAGTCACATTTTTATAAGAAAACTTTCAATTTTGGCAATATTATGAAAAGAGGCGTAATTTTACTCGACAAAAGTCACATTTTTATAAGAAAACTTTCAATTTTGGCAATATTATGATAATAATCGGAATTTTACTTGGGAGAATTATGACAAAAGTCATCATTTTACTCAATAAATGTCCCTGTTTTACAAGAACGACAAAAGAATTGGCAATATTGTGATAAAAGTCAGAATTTTATATGACAAATGTCACCATTTTGCATTGAAAAGTAATAATTTTACATTTAAAAAAAAAGTATTAGTTGTACGAGAAAATATGGCAATAATACAGAAACTGAAAGAATATGAGAAATTGTTCCCAATTTTATGAGAAAAAAGTTGACACATTGCGAGAAAAAGACTGTTTTTAGTAATAAAGAAAATTAGTTTTTGAATTTTTTGTTGGTAATTGTTTTTTAATCTTCATTATGTACTTCAAGTTCTTACAGTATGTCTCTATATATTTTTTTATATTTTATTTATTTTTATATAATTTTGGCCAAAGGGGGCGTATTTCAATTTCTTACACACACTTGTTATTTCATATGTTGACCAGAGGGGGAGCACTTTTAAAACCGACACACTGTCAATTTGAGAAATCCCTCCTTTTTGGGACCACCCTCATTTTGTCATAATTTTACTCAACGCAAGTCAAAATTTTACAAGAAAAACTGAACATTTGTGCAATATTGTGATAAAAGTTGGAATTTTACTCAATGACAGTCGCAATTTTACAAGAAAAGTAAAAAATGTTGGTAATTTTATGAAAAGAGTCGTAATTTTACTCGACAAAAGTCAAATTTTTGTAAGAAAACTTTCAATTTTGGCAATATTATAATAATAATCGTAATTTTACTTGGGAGAATTATGACAAAAGTCATCATTTTACTCGATAAATGTCACTGTTTTATAAGAACAACAAACAAAATTGGCAATATTGTGATAAAAGTCAGAATTTTATATGACAAATGTCACCATTTTGCATTGAAAAGTAATAATTTTACATTAAAAAAAAGTATTAGTTGTACGAGAAAATATGGCAATATTACAGAAACAGAAAGAATATGAGAAATTGTTCCCAATTTTATGAGAAAAAAGTTGACACATTGCGAGAAAAAGACTGCTTTTAGTAATAAATAAAAATTGTTTTTGAATTTTTTGTTGGTAATTGTTTTTTAATCTTCATTATGTACTTCAAGTTATTACAGTATGTCTATATATATTTTTTTTAATTGTATTTATTTTTATCAATTTTGGCCAAAGTGGGCGCATTTCAATTTCTTACACACACTTGTTATTTCTTATGTTGACCAGAGGGGGAGCACTTTTAAAACCGACACACGGTCAATTTGAGAGAACCCTCTTTTTTGGGACCACCCTCATTTTGTCATAATTTTACTCAATGCAAGTCAAAATTTTACAAGAAAAACTGAACATTTGTGCAATATTATGATAAAAGTTGGAATTTTACTCAATGACAGTCGCAATAGTAAAGTAAAAAATGTTGGCAATTTTATGAAAAGAGTCGTAATTTTACTCGACAGAAGTCACATTTTTATAAGAAAACTTTCAATTTTGGCAATATTATGATAATAATCTGAATTTTACTTTGGAAAATTATGACAAAAGTCATCATTTTACTTGATAAATGTCACTGTTTTACAAGAACAACAAAAAAATTGTCAATATTGTGATAAAAGTCAGAATTTTATATGACAAATGTCACCATTTTGCATTGAAAAGTAATAATTTTACATTAAAAAAAGTATTAATTGTACGAGAAAATATTGCAATATTACAGAAACAGAAAGGATATGATTGTTTGAAAAAAAATAGTTTTTTAATTTTTTTGTTGGTAATTGTTTTTTAATCTTCATTATTTACTTCAAGTTATTACAGTATGTCTCTATATCATTTGTATTTATTTATTTTTTTAAATTAATGTTGGCCAAAGGAAAATTAATTTCAATTTCTTACACACACTTATACGTTGACCAGAGGGGGAGCACTTCAAATTTTTACACACACTTGTTATTTCATATGTTGACCAGAGGGGGAGCACTTTTAAAACTGACACACGATCATTTTGAAAATTCCTTCCTTTTTGGGACCACCCTCATTTAGATAGATTTCACCACCAGGGGGTGCAAATGAGACCTTGTTTATTAGATGCAATGGTTTTCTGTATTGGGACCATGACTTATGTCCTAACTCGTTCACACCTCCTCATATGGAAGCTACTTTCCCTTGTTGATGTCTCAAGAAGGGTAGAAATACAATAACACACACACTGAGCACCCATAAAAAAGTCAAATATACACCTAGGCTCTCTTCTTTTTGCTCTCCTTCTCCTTCTCTCCTTTTCCTGCCCTCTCTGGAGCTGTTGTGTGCGCATGTTCAATCTGATCTATGGCTGGACTGGTCTCTCCACAGGTGCCTTTCACGACCAATCAATACCAGAGGTGCTTTAATTAGATTCCTCACATAATCAATACCGTTACGTTTAAGGCCTTCACCAGTCAATGTTGGCGGACAAATTAAGTCGCTCTCTTTCGAGCAGGTAGACTAGGTGGATCTAACATAATAGTGAGAGTCCAGTCCATTGTGGATCTAACATAATAGTGAGAGTCCAGTCCATAGTGGATCTAACATAATAGTGAGAGTCCAGTCCATTGTGGATCTAACATAATAGTGAGAGTCCAGTCCATAGTGGATCTAACATAATAGTGAGAGTCCAGTCCATAGTGGATCTAACATAATAGTGAGAGTCCAGTCCATAGTGGATCTAACATAATAGTGAGAGTCTAGTCCATAGTGGATCTAACATAATAGTGAGAGTCCAGTCCATAGTGGATCTAACATAATAGTGAGAGTCCAGTTCATAGTGGAACTAACATAATAGGGAGAGTCCAGTCCATAGTGGATCTAACATAATAATGTGAGAGTCCAGTCCATAGTGGATCTAACATAATAGTGTGAGAGTCCAGTCCATAGTGGATCTAACATAATAGTGTGAGAGTCCAGTCCATAGTGGATCTAACATAATAGTGAGAGTCCAGTCCATAGTGGATCTAACATAATAATGAGAGTCCAGTCCATAGTGGATCTAACATAATAGTGAGAGTCCAGTCCATAGTGGATCTAACATAATAGTGAGAGTCCAGTCCATAGTGGATCTAATATAATAGTGTGAGAGTCCAGTCCATAGTGGATCTAACATAATAGTGAGAGTCCAGTCCATAGTGGATCTAACATAATAGTGAGAGTCCAGTCCATAGTGGATCCAACATAATAGTGAGAGTCCAGTCCATAGTGGATCTAACAGAATAGTGTGAGAGTCCAGTCCATAGTGGATCTAACATAATAGTGAGAGTCCAGTCCATAGTGGATCTAACATAATAGTGAGAGTCCAGTCCATAGTGGATCTAACATAATATTGTGAGAGTCCAGTCCTTAGTGGATCTAACATAATAATGAGAGTCCAGTCCATAGTTGATATAACATAATAGTGAGAGAGTCCAGTCAATAGTGGATCTAACATAATAGTGAGAGAGTCCAGTCCATAGTGGATCTAACATAATAGTGAGAGAGTCCAGTCCATAGTGGATCTAGTTAATAGTGTGAGAGTCCAGTCCATAGTGGATCTAGCATAATAGTGTGAGAGTCCAGTCCATAGTGGATCTAACATAATAGTGTGAGAGTCCAGTCCATAGTGGATATAACATAATAGTGAGAGTCCAGTCCATAGTGGATCTAATATAATAGTGAGAGTCCAGTCCATAGTGGATCTAACATAATAGTGAGAGTCCAGTCCATAGTGGATCTAACATAATAGTAAGAGTCCAGTCCATAGTAGATCTAACATAATAGTGAGAGTCCAGTCCATAGTGGATCTAACATAATAGTGAGAGTCCAGTCCATAGTGGATCTAAAATAATAGTGAGAGTCCAGTCCATAGTGAATCTAACATAATAGTGAGAGTCCAGACCATAGTGGATCTAACATAATAGTGAGAGTCCAGTCCATAGTGGATCTAACATAATAGTGTGAGAGTCCAGTCCATAGTGGATCTAACATAATAGTGAGAGTCCAGTCCATAGTGGATCTAACATAATAGTGAGAGTCCAGTCCATAGTGGATCTGACATAATAATGAGAGTCCAGACCATAGTGGATCTAACATAATAGTGAGAGTCCAGTCCATAGTGGATCTAACATAATAGTGAGAGTCCAGTCCATAGTGGATCTAACATAATAGTGTGAGAGTCCAGTCCATAGTGGATCCAACATAATAGTGTGAGTCCAGTCCATAGTGGATCTAACATAATAGTGTGACAGTCCAGTCCATAGTGGATCTAACATAATAGTGAGAGTCCAGTCCATAGTGGATCTAACATAATAGTGAGAGTCCAGTCCATAGTGGATCTAACATAATAGCGTGAGAGTCCAGTCCATAGTGGATCTAATATAAAAGTGAGAGTCCAGTCCACAGTGGATCTAACATAATAGTGAGAGTCCAGTCCATAGTGGATCTAACATAATAGTGAGAGTCCAGTCCATAGTGGATCTAACATAATAGTGAGAGTCCAGTCCATAGTGGATCTAACATAATAGTGTGAGAGTCCAGTCCATAGTGGATCTAACATAATAGTGAGAGTCCAGTCCATAGTGGATCTAACATAATAGTGAGAGTCCAGTCCATAGTGGATCTGACATAATAATGAGAGTCCAGACCATAGTGGATCTAACATAATAGTGAGAGTCCAGTCCATAGTGGATCTAACATAATAGTGAGAGTCCAGTCCATAGTGGATCTAACATAATAGTGAGAGTCCAGTCCATAGTGGATCTAACATATTAGTGAGTCCAGTCCATAGTGGATCTAACATAATAGTGTGAGAGTCCAGTCCATAGTGGATATAACATAATAGTGAGAGTCCAGTCCATAGTGGATCCAACATAATAGTGAGAGTCCAGTCCATAGTGGATCTAACATAATAGTGAGAGTCCAGTCCATAGTGGATCTAACAGAATAGTGTGAGAGTCCAGTCCATAGTGGATCTAACATAATAGTGAGAGAGTCCAGTCCATAGTGGATCTAACATAATAGTGAGAGTCCAGTCCATAGTGGATCTAACATAATAGTGAGAGTCCAGTCCATAGTGGATCTAAAATAATAGTGTGAGAGTCCAGTTCATAGTGGATCTAACATAATAGTGAGAGTCCAGTCCATAGTGGATCTAACATAATAGTGAGAGTCCAGTCCATAGTGGATCCAACATAATAGTGAGAGTCCAGTCCATAGTGGATCCAACACAATATTGTGAGAGTCCAGTCCATAGTGGATCTAACATAATAGTGAGAGTCCAGTCCATAGTGGATCTAACATAGTAGTGAGAGTCCAGTTCATAGTGGATCTAACATAATAGTGAGAGTCCAGTCCATAGTGGATCTAACATAATAGTGTGAGAGTCCAGTCCGTAGTGGATCTAACATAATAGTGTGAGAGTCCAGTCCATAGTAGATCTAACATAGTAGTGAGAGTCCAGTCCATAGTGGATCTAACATAATAGTGAGAGTCCAGTCCATAGTGGATCTAACATAATAGTGAGAGTCCAGTCCATAGTGGATCTAACATAATAAAGTGAGAGTCTAGTCCATAGTGGATCTAACATAATCGTGAGAGTCCAGTCCATAGTGGATCTAACATAATATTGTGAGAGTCCAGTCCATAGTGGATCCAACATAATAGTGAGAGTCCAGTCCATAGTGGATCTAACATAATAGTCAGAGTCCAGTCCATAGTGGATCTAACATAATAATGAGTGTCCAGTCCATAGTGGATCTAACATAATAGTGAGAGTCCAGTCCATAGTGGATCTAACATAATAGTCAGAGTCCAGTCCATAGTGGATCTAACATAATAGTGAGAGTCCAGTCCGTAGTGGATCTAACATAATAGTGTGAGAGTCCAGTCCATAGTGGATCTAACATAATAGTGAGAGTCCAGTCCATAGTGGATCTAACATAATAAAGTGAGAGTCTAGTCCATAGTGGATCTAACATAATCGTGAGAGTCCAGTCCATAGTGGATCTAACATAATAGTGAGAGTCCAGTCCATAGTGGATCCAACATAATAGTGAGAGTCCAGTCCATAGTGGATCCAACACAATATTGTGAGAGTCCAGTCCATAGTGGATCTAACATAATAGTGAGAGTCCAGTCCATAGTGGATCTAACATAGTAGTGAGAGTCCAGTTCATAGTGGATCTAACATAATAGTGAGAGTCCAGTCCATAGTGGATCTAACATAATAGTGTGAGAGTCCAGTCCGTAGTGGATCTAACATAATAGTGTGAGAGTCCAGTCCATAGTAGATCTAACATAGTAGTGAGAGTCCAGTCCATAGTGGATCTAACATAATAGTGAGAGTCCAGTCCATAGTGGATCTAACATAATAGTGTGAGAGTCCAGTCCATAGTGGATCTAACATAATAGTGAGAGTCCAGTCCATAGTGGATCTAACATAATAGTGAGAGTCCAGTCCATAGTGGATCTGACATAATAATGAGAGTCCAGACCATAGTGGATCTAACATAATAGTGAGAGTCCAGTCCATAGTGGATCTAACATAATAGTGAGAGTCCAGTCCATAGTGGATCTAACATAATAGTGTGAGAGTCCAGTCCATAGTGGATCCAACATAATAGTGTGAGTCCAGTCCATAGTGGATCTAACATAATAGTGTGACAGTCCAGTCCATAGTGGATCTAACATAATAGTGAGAGTCCAGTCCATAGTGGATCTAACATAATAGTGAGAGTCCAGTCCATAGTGGATCTAACATAATAGCGTGAGAGTCCAGTCCATAGTGGATCTAATATAAAAGTGAGAGTCCAGTCCACAGTGGATCTAACATAATAGTGAGAGTCCAGTCCATAGTGGATCTAACATAATAGTGAGAGTCCAGTCCATAGTGGATCTAACATAATAGTGAGAGTCCAGTCCATAGTGGATCTAACATAATAGTGTGAGAGTCCAGTCCATAGTGGATCTAACATAATAGTGAGAGTCCAGTCCATAGTGGATCTAACATAATAGTGAGAGTCCAGTCCATAGTGGATCTGACATAATAATGAGAGTCCAGACCATAGTGGATCTAACATAATAGTGAGAGTCCAGTCCATAGTGGATCTAACATAATAGTGAGAGTCCAGTCCATAGTGGATCTAACATAATAGTGAGAGTCCAGTCCATAGTGGATCTAACATATTAGTGAGTCCAGTCCATAGTGGATCTAACATAATAGTGTGAGAGTCCAGTCCATAGTGGATATAACATAATAGTGAGAGTCCAGTCCATAGTGGATCCAACATAATAGTGAGAGTCCAGTCCATAGTGGATCTAACATAATAGTGAGAGTCCAGTCCATAGTGGATCTAACAGAATAGTGTGAGAGTCCAGTCCATAGTGGATCTAACATAATAGTGAGAGAGTCCAGTCCATAGTGGATCTAACATAATAGTGAGAGTCCAGTCCATAGTGGATCTAACATAATAGTGAGAGTCCAGTCCATAGTGGATCTAAAATAATAGTGTGAGAGTCCAGTTCATAGTGGATCTAACATAATAGTGAGAGTCCAGTCCATAGTGGATCTAACATAATAGTGAGAGTCCAGTCCATAGTGGATCCAACATAATAGTGAGAGTCCAGTCCATAGTGGATCCAACACAATATTGTGAGAGTCCAGTCCATAGTGGATCTAACATAATAGTGAGAGTCCAGTCCATAGTGGATCTAACATAGTAGTGAGAGTCCAGTTCATAGTGGATCTAACATAATAGTGAGAGTCCAGTCCATAGTGGATCTAACATAATAGTGTGAGAGTCCAGTCCGTAGTGGATCTAACATAATAGTGTGAGAGTCCAGTCCATAGTAGATCTAACATAGTAGTGAGAGTCCAGTCCATAGTGGATCTAACATAATAGTGAGAGTCCAGTCCATAGTGGATCTAACATAATAGTGAGAGTCCAGTCCATAGTGGATCTAACATAATAAAGTGAGAGTCTAGTCCATAGTGGATCTAACATAATCGTGAGAGTCCAGTCCATAGTGGATCTAACATAATATTGTGAGAGTCCAGTCCATAGTGGATCCAACATAATAGTGAGAGTCCAGTCCATAGTGGATCTAACATAATAGTCAGAGTCCAGTCCATAGTGGATCTAACATAATAATGAGTGTCCAGTCCATAGTGGATCTAACATAATAGTGAGAGTCCAGTCCATAGTGGATCTAACATAATAGTCAGAGTCCAGTCCATAGTGGATCTAACATAATAGTGAGAGTCCAGTCCGTAGTGGATCTAACATAATAGTGTGAGAGTCCAGTCCATAGTGGATATAACATAATAGTGAAAATCCAGTCCATAGTGGATCTAACATAATAGTGAGAGAGTCCAGTCCATAGTGGATCCAACATAATAGTGAGAGTCCAGTCCATAGTGGATCTAACATAATAGTGAGAGTCCAGTCCATAGTGGATCTAACATAATAGTGAGAGAGTCCAGTCCATAGTGGATCTAACATAATAGTGAGAGTCCAGTCCATAGTGGATCTAACATAATAGTGTGAGAGTCCAGCCCATAGTGGATCTAACATAATAGTGAGAGTCCAGTCCATAGTGGATCTAACATAATAGTGAGAGTCCAGTCCATAGTGGATCTAACATAATAGTGAGAGTCCAGTCCATAGTGGATCTAACATAATAGTGAGAGTCCAGTCCATAGTGGATCTAACATAATAGTAAGAGTCCAGTCCATAGTGGATCTAACATAATAGTGAGAGTCCAGTCCATAGTGGATCTAACATAATAGTGTGAGAGTCCAGTCCATAGTGGATCTAACATAATAGTAAGAGTCCAGTCCATAGTGGATCTAACATAATAGTGAGAGAGTCCAGTCCATAGTGATGCACAGATGAGTGGTCCACCCTGGGTCCCGACTTTGGACAGCTAGCGCATCATTCTCCACCGAATCTGTGCAGAAAAGAAACGGCAGATCAACTGGTCTAAAAAGGGGGGTCTATCTAAAGGCTAGAGTATACAAATGAGTTTTAAGATGGGACTTACATGCTTCTAATGACGCCTTCGGCCCACTACGCTACTGTCGTTCAATATTGGCAACACCCGTCTCCTTCTTCCTCTCTTTTGCTTCTCTATCCAATACTAGAAAACCAAAACATCCATGTTTATATAGACCATGTTTATACAACATATATGTTTATATAGACCATGTTTATACAACATATATGTTTATATAGACCATGTTTATACAACATATATGTTTATATAGGCCATGTTTATACAACATATATGTTTATATAGACCATGTTTATGCAACATATATGTTTATATAGACCATGTTTATACAACATATATTTTTATATAGACCATGTTTATACAACATATATGTTTATATAGACCATGTTTATACAACATATATGTTTATATAGACCATGTTTATACAACATATATGTTTATATAGACCATGTTTATGCAACATATATGTTTATATAGACCATGTTTATACAACATATACCTGTTTATATAGACCATGTTTATACAACATATACCTGTTTATATAGACCATGTTTATACAACATATATGTTTATATAGACCATGTTTATACGACATATATGTTTATATAGACCATGTTTATACGACATATATGTTTATATAGACCATGTTTATACAACATATATGTTTATATAGACCATGTTTATACAACATATATGTTTATATAGACCATGTTTATACAACATATATGTTTATATAGACCATGTTTATACAACATATATGTTTATATAGACCATGTTTATACAACATATATGTTTATATAGACCATGTTTATACAACATATATGTTTATATAGACCATGTTTATACAACATATATGTTTATATAGACCATGTTTATACAACATATACCTGTGGCACATGTGCACTCTGACACCAGGTGCATGTTGACAGTCTGCATTGCATTCTTATGCATGTTGTCCTTGCAGTCCTGTCCTGTCTCTACCGTAGTCCTGCTTACACCGAGACCCGTATAGTCCAAGGTCACATTGAGTACTTGTTGTCCCTCCCTTCTCCCTTCGAAACTTGACCGTCTAAATACTCTTTTATTTTTTTTATTTTTTTTATTTTTTTACATGGTATTTTTCCAGAGATCATCACTCAGATGAAATGTTCCAGAAGCTCACGCTGTTATTTAAAGTGGCAGCCTTTGAATGTTGTTGTGTGAAAAGGCTGCGACGAGGTAAATGCAGGGCGACTTCTTTTATTGGTTGTTGCGTAAGATTTGTTATTGGCTTCTGCCGCACTTATAGTACATAAAGGTCTGTCTGTGTTGGCTCCACAAAAATCCATTTGGAGAGATGAAACGCAGGCCGGCGTGGCATTTTCCTGCACCGCGGGTGGCGCTCCTTTTCTAACAGAACACAGTCCTGCCAAATAAATGACTCTTTCAGACTTCTTTCTCTTACGTTGCCTTGGCATTTATGTGCTTCTTCCACACATTTGAAGCAAACAAACCAAAGACACATTAAATTTATTAGATACAGCCCTGGGCGATACGACCTAAAAAAAAAAAAATCTAATGTTTTTTGTTTTTTTTTAAACATTCCTCCTTAATTTTTTAAGAAACCAATAAAAAAAGACATAAAAAAAAGATTACTCCCTATATGTGTATATGTATGTATGTACGTATATGTATATATATGTTTTCTTTTTTGTTTTTTTCCCCATATTTTTATGTGTGTATGTATATATATATATATATATATATATATATAAACCATCACCATAATATACACATATACATATATATATATATATATATATATATATATATATATATATATATATATATATATATATATATATATATATATATATATATATACACACATAAAAATATGGGGGGAAAAAAAAAAATATATATATATATATAAATAAAATAAATTCTAATAAAAAATAAATAAAAAAATACAATAAAAAAAGTATATATATATATATATATATATATATATATATATATATATATATATAAATATACATATATATATATATATATTTATATATATATATATATATATATATATATATATATATATATATATATATATATATGTATATATATATATTATGGTGATGTTTTATATATATATATATATATATATATATATATATATACATACACACATAAAAATATGGAAAAAATAACAAAAAAAGAAAACATATATATACATATACGTACATACATACATATACATATGTGTGTATGTATATATGTATATATATACATATATATATATATATATATATATATACATATATATATATATATATATATATATATACATACACACACCTACATATACATACACATATATATATATATATATATATATATATATATACAATATATATACTTTTTTTTATTGTATTTTTTTTTTTTTTATTATAATTTATTTTATCTTATATATATATATATATATATGTATATATATATATATATATATGTATATATATATATATATATATATATATATATATATATATATATATATATATATATATATATATATATATATATATATCAATCAATCAATCAATGTTTATTTATATAGCCCTAAATCACAAGTGTCTATATATATATATATATATATATATATATATATATATATATATATATATATATATATATATATATATGTTTATTATGCTGTGTTTTATATTTGTATATATATATACATACACACATAAAAATATGAAAAAATATAAATAAAAATAAATAAAACATATATGTACATATACGTACATACATGTTTTTATTTTTTATATTATTACTGTTTATTGTTATTATTGATGTATTTTTATTTCTGTTTTTGTTTATGTAATTGATGTGTTTGTAGATATTACTTTGTTGTTTTTTTTGCTGTTTTTTTTGGGGGGGGGTGGGTGGTATGGTTGGGATATAAACAAAAAATATTTTGACATTTAGGGAAGACAACAGAATATGATGTAATGGATAGGAATGTCTGATGCTGGATGTCAATAAAAAAAAATGTTTAAAAATAAATAAATAAATCAGAAAGCAATAAATACAAATGACAGAAATAATTCAAAACAAGCTTCACTTTCATGTGATCAAAAAACTAGTTAGAAACAACACTACAAACACCGCAAATTACTCTTAGGAAAATTACCTTTTTTTTTTAATAAATTGGGTGTTTTTTAGTACAGATTAGTGTTGTCCCGATACCAAAATGTATTTCGATACTTTTCTGTACTTTTTGATACTTTTCTAAATAAAGGGGACCACAAAAATGGCATTATTGGTTTTATTTTAACAACAAATCTTGGGGTACATTAAACATATGTTTATTATTGCAGTTTTGTCCTTAAATAAAATAGTGAACATACTAGACAACTTGTCTTTTAGTAGTAAGTAAACAAACAAAGACTCCTAATTAGTCTGCTGACGTATGCAGTAACATATTGTGTCATTTATACACCTATTATTTTGTACACATTATGAGGGACAAGCTGTAAAAATGGATCATTAATCTACTTGTTCATTTACTGTTAATATCTGCTTATTTTCTGTTTTAACATGTTCTATCTACACTTCTGTTAAAATGTAATAATCACTTATTCTTCTCTCCTTTGATACTTTACATTAGTTTTGGATGATACCACAAATTTGGATATCAATCCGATACCAAGTAGTTACTGGATCATACATTGGTCTTATTCAAAGTCCTCGTGTGTCCAGGGACGTATTTACTGAGTTTATAAACATAATATTTTTTTTTTTTAAACGAAAGAAGATTTTGTGATGCTAAAAAATATCGATATCGATATCGGGTAGCATTCTATTAAACAAAGCCAGTTTTCTTTTAAGTAATACAGACATTGATCAGAGCTGTTTAACTATTTTATGGAGGAATGTAGTTAATCATAGAACTGGCATTAAATGTTGTTTAAAAAAAAGTATATTTTGAATCAAGAATAGTTTTGAATCGAGAATTTTGGAATCAAATCATTACCCCCAAGAATCGAATCGAATTGTGTGGTGCCCAAAGATTCATAGTCCTAATGTTTTTCTCGCTTTAAAATTTTTTTAAAAATTAAAAAATTAAAACATTTAAAAATTTAAAATGTTAAAAATTTAAAACATAAAAATTAAAAAAAATTAAAAAAATAAAAATAAAATTTTATTTTTTTAAAAATTTAAAAATTTAAAAATGTAAAAATTTAAAAATTTAAAATTTTTTAAAAAATGTAAAAAAAAAAATTTTTTAAATGTAATTTTTTTTTTAATTAAAAAATTAAAGAATTAAATAATTAAAGAATTTTAAAAATTTAAAAATTTAAAAATTTAAAAATTTAAAAATTTAAAAATATAAAAATTTAAAAATTTAAAAATTTAAAAATTTAAAAATTTAAAAATTTAAAAATTTTAAAATTTTAAAATTTAAAAAAAAAATAAAAGGGGGGGAGGGCGTAAGCTACGGAAGCTCATGGGCTCAAAAAACTATTACGTAGCAAGAGGAGAAAAATCATTGATTTTTTTTATTTTATTTCATTTTTATTTTTTTTAAATCATCTGCAACAAAAACGTTTTTTATTTATCAATTAAATGGATTTATCGCCCAGGCCTAATTTGAATATTGCCTTACCGCAGGGGTGTCCGAACGTTCTGCATTGAGGGCCCCGTACAATAAATCAAAGGATGCAGGGACCACTTTGAGACTTTTATGTTAAAAAGTTGCATACACAACAAGTGTTAAAGTACCAGGAGAGTGGAAAAGCATTTGAAAATACCGTCTTAATCCTCACAAAATGCCATTTTGAATATTCCGCTCCGTATACCTTCAGTAATGTCACGATTGGAACGCTTCTGCACTTTTACCGTATTATTAGATCAGTCATACTGGAAATATGCAAACATTGTAAAGCGATGTGCTGTTTTTCATTCACAATCCTTATGTAAGACAAGAACACATATGATTGGCTTTTTTATGCATTCAAAATCGTAAATAAATATCTAACAATTGAGTCGACAGATGGAGGATCGTCCGTGGCGCTCATTACACTCTTTTTAAAAATATAAAGAAAGGGCTAACAATACTCCATTTACATGCCGTGACCTGAAAATGAACCAAATATGAGTGATATTGTTATTATAAGCGCTAACGCAGACGGACTATTTTAGCGTTGCATTGATAGCAGTGAGCTAATGCTAGCTTAAAATGCTATTATTGACACGCCGAGCCGACGGCTGTTTCTGCTTCCTCTCAAACTTGCTAAAAGTAAATTCTAGATTATAATTCATGCATGTTTTACCTGCTACTAGACAAATGTGGCCATGGACCGACAGGCTGGTCCGAGATGGCGAAAAAAGACACAAAAAGACGCTCAAATGTACTTTTTTAACCCTTCGAGAGGATTGTGATTGATTCTTCATCCAAACGGGATGATGTGAGCGTCCTGTCGGTCGGCAACCCAGCGAGAGTGGAAATATCACAGCCAGTGTTTATTACGGTTAGTTTGTATGTTTAGCACGTAGCAACACTGCTAATGCTATGGTGTCATAATAAAGCTACACCCGTTTAGCGCTCGGCTTCTAAAACGTATCGCTCGTCCTCCTTGTATTCGGGCTCAAAAATCATCGGCGGTCACTCGAACGAGTATGATGATCCTCCTGGTAGGGGTGTATCCCTTTATGGAGGATGCGTGTGCACCACACCATCCTTGACAGAATGGGGTCAGGGTCCAGTGGCATGGAGTCCAATACGACTGGGGGACCCTTTTCTGCTGCAGCCTTCTTCCGCCATTGCAGCCGTTGTGGTAGTTCTTAAAATCTACCGTTTTCCGCCTGCTCCGCCGTTGAGGTCTTCACCGTATCCCTGGCTAGGGGGCAGTCAGGTACTAGGCCTTTGCCAAGGGCCACCTGGGGTAACAGTAGTTAACCTCCTAGTGCCCCAAGACCCCATAGAGGAGCCTCCACTTTAACATCATGCCCAGGACACAAAAATGTAAGGTGGTGGATCGTAATTTTCCCCAAAGTACTCGTAATCAAGTCTGCTTGATTAGCATTGTTGTTGATGGAGAAGGGATCTGTGGCTCCTAACTCTATGTCACCGATCACGCTTCCTCAATATCTCTCAAGATGGTTCAGGAACCTCTGAGATTGATATTATTTTGATCATATCTGTTTATAAGCACACTTTGGAAGTATTTTGCCGTCATAAATAAAATATATATATATGATAATAGATTCAACTTAGAGGCAACTTGTTTTTCCACTCAACTGGTACTTTAAGGCAGTGTTTTTCAACCACCCATGCAACGTCACCTAATTGGTCCAAACAATATTTTTTGCAAATCAATACTTAAAATAATGTGTCGTTGTCTAGTGCAGTGTTTTTTTTAACCTTTTTTGTATGTATGTAAAAGGTATGTAACGCTTAAACCAAAAGGTTGGGAAAAGGAACTGAAGCATAGGCATGGCTATGCAAAACAAAAGTAAAACTGAACTGGCG
>NC_084578.2:6052500-6100000 GCF_033978685.3 Nerophis lumbriciformis
ATGGTCATGAGCTTTGGGTTATGACCGAAAGGACAAGATCACTGGTACAAGCGGCCGAAATGAGTTTCCTCCGCCAGGTGGCGGGTCTTTGCCTTAGAGATAGGGTGAGAAGCTCTGCCATCCGGGAGGAGCTCAAAGTAAAGCCACTGCTCCTCCACATGGAGAGGAGCCAGATGAGGTGGTTCGGGCATCTGGTCAGGATGCCACCCGAACACCTCCCTAGGGAATTGTTTAGGGCACGTCCGACCGGTAGGAGACCACGGGGAAGACCCAGGACACGTTGGGAAGACTATGTCTCCCGGCTGGCCTGGGAACGCCTCGGGATCCCCCGGGAAGAGATGGACCAAGTGGCTGGGGAGAGGGAAGTCTGGGCTTCCCTGCTTAGGCTGCTGCCCCTGCGACTTGAAGATGGACGGATGGAGTTTGCTATCATGGAAAATGCTAACTTTTTGAACATTCCCCAATCGATATTGATTGATCACCACGCATCTCAGTATCGGCACACCCCTAATGCATACGTATGTATACATATCTACGTGTACACATGGACATTGGTATAATTGGGCTACATACTTTATATATTTTCTCCAAAAGGGTTTTAAAAAAGAAAAGAAAAGAGGTCTCAGAGTGGCTGACATGAAGCAAGTCTATGGAACGCGTCTGGCCAGCGATGGTAAAATAATCATACCAACCTTCTGTTTACTATCTTCTCTTGCCTGTGGCAGGCCTTACTGAACTCTCTGACAACCAGCAGTCTGTTGACATGGAGAGGAGCAAGTCGCCCACCTCAGGTAACCCGGCACACACACACACACACACACACACACACACACACACACACACACACACACACACACACACACACACACACACACACACTCCACCAGGCTATTACTTTGTGCTATGTTGGGGAGCCATTATCCTCAAGGTTCAGCTGCGCCCGCGGTACGTTCTCTGGGGGCCGCTGACCTTTTCGCCCGCGCCGGTTTCGCTCGATGCTTGTTCTTTCAGTCTTTTGATATGCTGCCGGAAGTATTGAAGCGCTGCAAAGCGTGACGTGTGGTTCTTAGAAGTGGAAGGTTTATACCTGCTCATGTTGTGTGTGATGTCCTCATGCGTTGCGATTCATGTTTCAGCCTTGGCAGACCACGTTTTATTCATTGTGGTTGTGATGGGGTTACGTCATACTTGCCAACCCTCCCGGATTTTCCGGGAGACTCCCGAAATTCAGCGCCTCTCCCGAAAACCTCCCGGGACAAATTTTCTCCCGAAAATCTCCCGAAATTCAGGCGGAGCTGGAGGCCACGCCCCCCTCCAGCTCCATGCGGACGTGTTGACAGCCTGTTCACACGTCCGCTTTCCCACAATATAAACAGCTAATGATCGAGGGCGAGTTCTTGGTTTCTTATGTGGGTTTATTGTTAGGCAGTTTCATTAACGTCCTCCCAGCGCGGTAACAACACACAACAACAGCAGTCAAGTTTTCGTCTACCGTAAAGCAGTTCGTCTGCCGTAAACAGCAATGTTGTGACACTTTTAAACAGGACAATACTGCCATCTACTGTACATGCATATGTGACCCACCCATAATGTGTCACATTTTCGTGTTGATTTATTTATTTTATTTTGTGGTTTGAATTTGTTTTTGGAGCTGTCATTACACATTTATCAGTATTCACATTGGTCAGTAGGGGGCAGTAGGGCGTTTCTTCCCAATTGAATGCTATCACCTGCAGACCGGAAGTGTCTTGTCATTCTGATGAGCGCGACCAGTCTGTGAACAATTGAAACGTCCTGTGTGCTTTTGCCTCCTGTATAACAGGTTAGTTTTGGTGAATCAACTGACTGAATAATATCCATGTGATCTTTTATAAGTTTAAGTACACATTCTGATGGTGGAGCCTAACTCTAAAGTGTTTGTGAGTTGTAGTTTGTATTTGTGAATGAATCCAGTGCACAGCTGCAGTAATCAATACAAAAAGGCGACGTGAGTGCGCAATGTTTACATAGGAACTTCTGATCCTAATTCAGACTCCCAAATTAGAGCTCCTGTTTTCTTATTGATTTTATAATGTATATTTGTATAATGTGTGTGTTCTGAAATAGTGACAGAGAATAGAACAAGGATGGACAATTCAACCCTTAACTCAACAATGAGTAGATGAGTGTTATGTGTGTGTATATGTGGAAATAAATGAACACTTTTTATATATATATATATATATATATATATATATATATATATATATATATATATATATATATATATATATATATATATATGTAATAAAACAAAAATATATATATATATATAGCTAGAATTCACTGAAAGTCAAGTATTTCTTATATATATATATATATCTTAACAACGCCCCCAACCACGCCCCCCGCCCCACCCCCGACCACGCCCCCACCCCCCACCTCCCGAAATCGGTGGTCTCAAGGTTGGCAAGTATGGGTTACGTACACCATTGCAGGTCTATGTGCCGTGATGCAGTTATTCGCTGAGCTTTGTTGAAAGCGCATTAATGCTCAAAACTTTGCTTTACATAGGGAAACTTTAGTTGAAAAACTTGTGTGGAAGACTTGCTCTTCCGGGTTCTTCAGACCACCAATCACAGACATGACAGCTTCGTTCATAGTTCTGAACAATGCTTTATTTTGCAATATGAGGTTTTTTTTGTGCTTCCCAGCCATCGTCTTTTTACTTAAATGAGCACACGAATGGTTTCCCTCCAGTGTGTCGTCTGTCTCGCTCTCGCTCGCACTCCACCACCAACTGCCCTTTCCCTTCCGGCTGCTGCCTTTTAACAGAGCGACAGGTGATTAGACAAGCAGTCCCAGGTGTGTCATCCACGCACCTGTGCCGGTCCTGGCACATTCCGCTTCGCTGCAGGTCCGCAGGCCACGCCCCCCCCACACAACTTGTATTGGGATGCTCAGTTTTGCAGGGTAGAGTCATCCCAGTTTTTTTGTCATAATGAGAGGTGAAGATTAGCATCTTCGAGGCGACGGCAAAAGTGCAATTTCAATAAGTGTGGTAAATTTTAACCATCTTGTGAGTGACTCAGGTCATAGACCATGATGTGTGCTTTATTGATGCCAAAAGCACAGAATTTATTAAAATGACCCAGTCCAAACAACCTATCCTAGTCATGGTGCAAAAAAAAAAAAAAAAAAAAAAAAAAAGTCAACACAGATGATCACTTATAACAGTGGTCCACAACCATCAGGTCACGGCCCGGTACCGGTCCATGGATCGATTGGTACCGGGCCGCACAATAATTTATTTTTTATATATTTTTATTTTTTATTTTTTAATTAAATCAACATAAAAAACACAAAACAACAAAACATGTTCCATCACCATAACATTCTAAATTACAACCATGCATGATGGAAAAACTGCTAAAACACTTTCTCCACACTTATCCATGTTTGGCCTTTTAGCCGCTTGATATTTCTGATTGATTACAAAGCTTTAAAGAGGTCGTCATGGGAGTAAACAAGGTAAGAGTTGAACTTTCACATACTCTTAATATTCCGTCATAATAATGATGAATTATATATCCATCAGGAAGAACGAACATGGGAAAGAGCAGCTGGAATGGATGTGGAAGGTCAAGGCTAGCGTGGTCCCCGTGGTAGTGGGGGGGGCGCTCGGGGCAATAACCCCTGAACTGGGAGAGTGGCTCCAACAGATCTCAGGAACAACATCTAAAGCCTCAGTCCAGAAGAGCGCAGTAAATGTATGATCCTGTAACTACTTGGTATCGAATTGATGCCCAAATCTGTGGTATCATCCAAAACTAATGTAAAGTATCAAAGAAGAGAAGAATAAGTGATTATTACATTTTAACAGAAGTGTAGATAGAATATGTTGAAACGTAAAATATGCAGATATTAACAGTAAATGAACAAGTAGATTAATAATTCATTTTCTACCGCTTGTCCTTAATAATTTTGACAAAATAATAGGTGTATAAATGCATACTTGCCAACCTTGAGACCTCCGATTTCGGGAGGTGGGGGTGGGGGCGTGGTCGGGGGTGGGGCGGGGCGTGGTTGGGGGCGTGGTTAAGAGGGGAGGAGAATATTGACAGCTAGAATTCACCAAGTCAAGTATTTCATACATATATATATATATATATATATATATATATATATATATATATATATCCTGAAAATATGCTAACAAAACTGTGTTTAGATAATTGATACTTCAAACTTGCATAAATAAATATTAAGGAATATAACATAACTTGGCTTCTGAGAGTTTCAAAATGTAATGAATAAAATGCTAAAGTTGTTGATAAATTATTTTAATAATTAAATATGGTCATTTTAAATGAATTATTATGATAATTTAAAATCAATTATTTCAAGTGTGTTTATTTTAATGTATAATTCTATGGCTGGATGTAATAAGGAGTCACGAAAAAATAAAAATAAAAATACAATTAATTTTGATGTTTTTAGCAAAATATTAAAAAAATGTATTTAGTTTTGTTTTTTTAAATTAATAAATATATTCATTTTTAGGTAAAATGAACATAATAATACAATTTATCTCTGGTCTGGATGATTTAGTTCTTGTCACCCTGTTGTCCTCCCGTCATGAAAAAAGGCTGTCCTCACTCAGGTCCGCATGGAGCTGGAGGGGGCGTGGCTTCCAGCTCCGGCTGAAAATCGGGAGATTTTCGGGAGAATATTTGTCCCGGGAGGTTTTCGGGAGAGGCGCTGAATTTCGGGAGTCTCCCGGAAAATTCGGGAGGGTTGGCAAGAACGATAAATGACACAATATCTTACTGCATATGTCAGCAGACTAATTAGGAGCCTTTGTTTGTTTACGTACTACTAAAAGACAAGTTGTCTAGTATGTTCACTATTTTATTTAAGGACAAAATTGCAATAATAAACATATGTTTAATGCACCCTAAGATTTTTTGTTAAAATAAAGCCAAAAATGAAATTTTTTTGTGGTCCCCTTTCTTTAGAAAAGTACTGAAAAGTACCGAAATACTGTGAATACATTGGTATCGGGACAACACCAATACACACACACCGAGCACCCGTCTGAGTATTCGTCATAGCTCAACCTATTTCTGATGCTCTATTTTGGCAACCAGGTGCGTTGAGCAGTGCAGGCGCGCGCGGCGTGTTGGTTAGGAGTCCACGCCAAGGAGACGGAGTGACGTCTCAAAGAGTCCAAGCTCGAGCCGGATGACTAAAATGTGGGTTTTGTGCCAAGCCAATTTGAGGCGCAAAGTGAGGTGTGTAATTAAAGCCCCGGGTGTCATGGCAACAGTGGGGGAGGACACGCCATCAAGTGTGTGCGCACACCCGTCCTGAGGATGGCATGCACACAGTCATGCGCTCATTCATGGGCTCATTCAGCCCGTCAAATTTTTGCAAGCCGATACAAATATACTATCGATAACAGTGACGTGCAGTCACTAGAGGCAGGTGAGGCGGGGCCTCACTTGCCATCATGGAAAGAAAAAAATTTAAAAAGAAAAAAAATTAATTAAATTGTTAAATGTATCCAGTGATTATACTATAAAGTTATTTTCCATTTAACTTCACCAGTTTTAGATTATTTTTATTCAAAATCGCTGAATTTTCACATTTGCCATTCAAATACTGAGAATGGCAAATTGAGGCACGTCACTCAGTGCCTCAACATGGATTGCGGACTCGGCTAACTGCTGGCCTGCTGTGCAGTGAGACCGTATTGCTATATGAATTATATTATACATTTCCATAGTTTAGTTAGCTGAGGTATATATGGGGCGGCATGGCGTAGTGGGTAGAGCAACCATGCCAGAAACCTGAGGGTTGCAGGTTCGCTCCCCGCCTCTTACCATCCAAAAATCGCTGCCGTTGTGTCCTTGGGCGGGACACTTCACCCTTTGCCCCCGGTGTCACTCACGCCGGTGAATTGAATGATGAATGATAGGTGGTGGTCGGAGGGGCCGTTGGCGCAAATTGCAGCCACGCTTCCGTCAGTCTACCCCAGGGCAGCTGTGGCTATGAAAGTAGCTTACCACCACCAGGTGTGAATGATTGATGGGTTCTACATGTAAAGCGACTTTGGGTACTTAGAAAAGCGCTATATAAATCCCAGTTATTATTATTATTATTATAATGTACAGTGTATTTTGTCAACAACTGTATGTGTGTAACGTATTTCTTGTGCTGAGCGATAATAAAACTGCTGCGAAGACGCACTGTGTGAGGCTCGCAGTAATCCCGCCTCCTGGTGGTAGAGAATGCACTCCCGCCGTAGAACGCACCCCCTGACGGGAGTGTTATATCAACTAAAGCCCACACTTAAACTTTCCACGTGCAAGATTGAATCTATTTAAAAAAGTTATTTAATAAGAAGCCAAAAAGTGCAAAAACAATGATGTTCGTGCCACAACATTAGGTACACCTGCAGACTGCAGCACGGATTTCATATTTCATTCATTCACAACTCCTCCAACACGAACATTATTGTTTTTGCACTTTTTGGCTTCTTATTGAACTGCTGCATTTTTGGGTTGGGTTGGTTATTTCTATTGAGTAACTTCTACCTTTCTAAAAGGGGAGGAATGTAATAGAGTGATCTATGTTTGTCTGTTGCCATCTCCTGGTTAATGTTGGCTATAGCGTACTGTGGTTACTTTTTGGTTGGCCAACGATTTACGTGGTGTTGCGCACCTGACGTCAAGTGTGTGAGTCTGTTCTGAAGTCTACAGTAAAGAGACGTACTTCATCACCTCGCCTGGTTATTGCCTCCAACTCAATATATTACATAAAGGTAAGACCATAATAACGGGTTTTTTTATTAAATGTGCTTTTTTGTGTGCTACAGTTTGTATGTGTAAAGTTAAAGTTAAGTTAAAGTACCAATGATTGTCACACACACACGAGGTGTGGTGAAATTTGTCCTCTGCATTTGACCCATCCTTTGATCACCCCCTGGGATGTGAGGGGAGCAGTGAGCAGCAGCGGCGCCACGCCCGGGAATAATTTTTGGTGATTTAACCCCCAATTCCAAGCCTTGATGCTGAGTGCCAAGCAGGGAAGAATGCTGGTATGAGCTTTTAAACATAACCCATTAACTGCTGCCAATCAAATGGTGAATAAGATACTCTTTAAGGTTCATATGTTTGTAAATCTGACTGTGATGAAGTCAGCGCCTCACCAGTCATGAACCTCACCGCACGTCACTGGTCGATAACGTCCAAATCGGTCAATGGTATTTCTATTGTACTGTATGTAGTGTTGTCCCGATACCAATGTTTTAGTACCGGAACCTAAATGTATTTCGATACTTTTCGGTACTTTTCTAAATACGGTGGACCACAAAAAATGGCATTATTGACTTTATTTTAACAAAAAACCTTAGGGTACATTAAACTTATGTTTATCATTGCAATTTTGTCCTTAAATAAAACAGTGAACATACTTGTCTTTTAGTAGTAAGTAAACAAACAAAGGCTCCTAATTTGTCATTTCTCATTCTATTTTGTCAAGATTATGAGGGACAAACTGTAAAAATGTATTATTAATCCACTCGTTCATTTACTGTTAATATCTGCTTACTTTCTCTTTTAACATGTTCTATCTACACTTCTGTTAAAATGTAATAATCACTTATTCTTCTCTTGTTTGATACTTTACATTAGTTTTGGATGATACCACAAATGTAGGTATCGATCCGATACCAAGTGGTTACGGGATCATTCATTGGTCATATTCAAAGTCCTCACGTGTCCAGGGACGTATTTCCTGAGAAAAAAATAGTGACGATAAAAAATATCGATCTAATCACACTAGTATTGACTAGATACGCTATTGTACTTGGTATCATTACCGTGGATGTTAGGTATAGATCCACCAATGGCGTTTGTTTATATTATAGCGTCCCGGAAGAGTTGGTGCTGCAGGGAATTCTGGGAATTTGTTCTGTAGTGTTTATGTTGTGTTGCGGTGCAAATATTCCTCCAAAGTGTGTTTGTCGTTGTTGTTTAGTGTGGTTTCACTATAAGCAAGAACAACTTAATTTATTTTCTCTAAACCTTTTAAAAGGAGATGTCCCATTTTGTATTGATCAAAGTTATTGTTTGTTCAGTCTGGGTGGTCTGTGCTGCATCGAGTCATTGTAGCGTCTTCAAACCGGATCCCCTCAACGCCCTGACTGCGCCTACAAATTCTGTCCGTAAAAGTTATGAACAGAATCGGTGACAAAGGGCAGCCCTGTCGGAGTCCAACCCTCACTGGAAACGTGTCCGACTTACTGCCGGCAATGCGGACCAAGCTCTGACACTGATCATACAGGGAGCGGACCGCCACAATCAGACAGTCCGATACCCCATACTCTCTGAGCACTCACCGCAGGACCTCCCGAGGGACACGGTCGAATGCCTTCTCCAAGTCCACAAAGCACATGTAGACTGGTTGGGCAAACTCCCATGCACCCTCAAGGACCCTGCCGAGGGTATAGAGCTGGTCCACAGTTCCACGACCAGGACGAAAACCGCACTATTCCTCCTGTTCGACTATCCGGCGTAGCCTCCTCTCCTTTACACCTGAATAGACCTTACCAGGAAGGCAGAGGAGTGTGATCCCACGATAGTTGGAACTCACCCTCCGATTCTGCTTCTTAAAGAGAAGAACCACCACCCCGGTCTGCCAATCCAGAGGTACCCCCCCCCCAATGTCCACGCGATGTTGCAGAGTCTTGTCAACCACGACAGCCCCACAGCATCCAGAGCCTTAAGGAACTTCGGGCAGATCTCATCCACCCCCGGGGCCTTGCCACCGATGTCCACGCGATGTTGCAGAGTCTTGTCAACCAAGACAGCCCCACAGCATCCAGAGCCTTAAGGAACTTCGGGCAGATCTCATCCACCCCCGGGGCCTTGCCACCGAGGAGCTTTTTAACGACCTCAGCAACCTCAGCCCCAGAAATAGGAGAGCCCACCACAGATTCCCCAGGCTTCCTCATAGGAAGACGTGTTGGTGGGATTAAGGAGGTCTTTGAAGTATTCCCTCCACCGATCCACAACATCCGCAGTCGAGGTCAGCAGAACACCATCCTCACCATACACGGTGTCGACAGTGCACTGTTACCCCTTCCTGAGGCGGTGGATGGTGGTCCAGAATCGCTTCAAAGCCATCCAGAAGTCGTTTTCCATGGCTTCCCCGAACTCCTCCCTTGTCCGAGTTTTTGCCTCCGCGATCGTAGAAGCCGCACACCGCTTGGCCTGTCGGTATCTGTCCGCTGCCTCCGGAGTCCTATGAGCCAAAGGAACCCGATAGGACTCTTTCTACAGCTTGACGGCATCCCTAGTTCCGGGTTCTAGGATTACTACCATGACAGGCACCAACAGGTTTGTAAGACAGACAATAAATTGGGTTATATTTTAGGGCGATGATCTGAAAAGAAGTGCTTCTTGTGTCAAGTCTTTTAGAATCGTGATGTGCAAAAAGGTCATAGTCATTGGGGTTGATTATAAGCCTGTCATTTGCAAATGAAGAAATGGCAGACATGTCAACCAAGACAGCCCCACAGCGTCCAGAGCCTTAAGGAACTCTGGGCGGATCTTATCCACACCCGGGGCCTTGCCACCAAGGAACTTTTTAACTACCTCAGCAACCTCAGCCCCAGAAATAGGAGAGCCCACCACAGATACCCCATGCACTGCTTCCTCATAGGAAGACGTGTTGGTGGGATTAAGGAGGTCTTCGAAGTATTCCCTCCACCGATCCACAATATCCGCAGTCGAGGTCAGCAGAACACCATCCTCACCATACACGGTGTGGACAGTGCACTGCTTCCCCTTCCTGAGGCGGCGGCTGGTGGTCCAGAATTGCTTCGAAGCTGTCCGGAAGTCGTTTTCCATGGCTTCCCCGAACTCCTCCCATGTCCGAGTTTTTGCCTCCGCGACCGCCGGTACTTGTCCGCTGCCTCCGGAGTCCTATGAGTCAAAAGAACCCGATAGGACTCTTTCTTCAGTTTGACGGCATCCCTAGTTCCGGGTTCTAGGATTACCGCCACGATAGGCACCAACAGGTTTGTAAAGCCTCCACGATCGCCGAAGCCGCACACCGCTTGGCCTGCCGGTACCTGTCCGCTGCCTCTGGAGTCCTATGACCCAAAAGAACCCGATAGGACTCTTTCTTCAACTTGACGGCATCCCTAGTTCCGGGTTCTAGGTTTACCGCCAACAGGTTTGTGAAACAGACAATAAATTTGATTAATTTTTAGGGCGATGATCTGAAAAGAAGTGCTTCTTGTGTCAAGTCTTTTAGAATCGTGATGTGCAAAAAGGTCATAGTCATTGGGGTTGATTATAAGCCTGTCGTTTGCAAATGAAAAAATGTCAGACATGTCAACCAAGACAGCCCCACAGCATCCAGAGCCTTAAGGAACTCTGGGCGGATCTCATCCACACCCGGGGCTTTGCCACCAAGGAACTTTTTAACTACCTCAGCAACCTCAGCCCCAGAAATAGCAGAGCCCACCACAGATACCCCAGGCACTGCTTCCTCATAGGAAGACGCGTTGGTGGGATTAAGGAGGTCTTCGAAGTATTCCCTCCACCGATCCACAACATCCGCAGTCGAGGTCAGCAGAACACCATCCGCACCATACACGGTGTTGACAGTGCACTGCTGCCCCGTCCTGAGGCGGCGGCTGGTGGTCCAGAATCGCTTCGAAGCCGTCCGGAAGTCGTTTTCCATGGCTTCCCCGAACTCCTCCCATGTCCGAGTTTTTGTCTCCGCGACCGCCGGTACTTGTCCGCTGCCTCCGGAGTCCTATGAGTCAAAAGAACCCGATAGAACTCTTTCTTCAGTTTGACGGCATCCCTAGTTCCGGGTACTAGGATTACCGCCACGATAGGCACCAACAGGTTTGAAAGGCCTCCGCAATCGCCGAAGCCGCACACCGCTTGGCCTGCCGGTACCTGTCCGCTGCCTCTGGAGTCCTATGAGCCAAAAGAACCCGATAGGACTCTTTCTTCAGCTTGACAGCATCCCTAGTTCCGGGTTCTAGGATCACCGCCAACAGGTTTGTGAAACAGACAATAAATTGGGTTAATTTTTAGGGCGATGATCTGAAAAGAAGTGCTTCTTGTGTCAAGTCTTTTAGAATCGTGATGTGCAAAAAGGTCATAGTCATTGGGGTTGATTATAAGCCTGTCATTTGCAAATGAAGAAATGGCAGACATGTCAACCAAGACAGTCCCACAGCATCCAGAGCCTTAAGGAACTCCGGGCGTATCTCATCCACCCCCGGGGCCTTGCCACCGAGGAGCTTTGTTAACTACCTCAGCAACCTCAGCCCCAGAAATAGGAGAGCCCACCACAGATACCCCAGGCACTGCTTCCTCATAGAAAGACGCGTTGGTGGGATTAAGGAGGTCTTCGAAGTATTCCCTCCACCGATCCACAACATCCGCAGTTGAGGTCAGCAGAACACCATCCGCACCACACACCGTGTTGACAGTGCACTGCTTCCCCTTCCTGAGGCGGTGGATGGTGGTCCAGAATCCTTCGAAGCCGTCCGGAAGTCGTTTTCCATGGCTTTTCCGAACTCCTCCCATGTCCGAGTTTTTGCCTCCGCGACTGCCGGTACCTGTCCGCTGCCTCCGGAGTCCTATGAGCCAAAGGAACCCGATAGGACTCTTTCTTCAGCTTGACGGCATCCCTAGTTCCGGGTACTAGGATTACCGCCACGACAGGCACCAACAGGTTTGTAAGACAGACAATAAATTGGGTTAATTTTTAGGGCGATGATCTGAAAAGAAGTGCTTCTTGTGTCAAGTCTTTTAGAATCGTGATGTGCAAAAAGGTCAAAGTCATTGGGGTTGATTATAAGCCTGTCCAGAATCGCTTCGGAGCCGTCCGGAAGTCGTTTTCCATGGCTTCCCCGAACTCCTCCCATGTACGACTCCGCAACCGCCGGTACTTGTCCGCTGCCTCCGGAGTCCTATGAGTCAAAAGAACCCGACAGAACTCTTTCTTCAGTTTGACGGCATCCCTAGTTCCGGGTACTAGGATTACCGCCACGATAGGCACCAACAGGTTTGTAAGGCTTCCGCAATCGTCGAAGCCGCACACCTGTCCGCTGCCTCTGGAGTCCTATGAGCCAAAAGAACCCGATAGGACTCTTTCTTCAGCTTGACGGCATCCCTAGTTCCGGAAGTCCTTTTCAGCGATTGTCGAAGCCGCACACCGCTTGGCATGTTGGTACCCGGAGTCCTATGAGCCAAAAGAACCCGATAGGACTCTTTCTTCAGCTTGACGGCATCCCTAGTTCCGGTTTTCTAGGATTACCGCCAACAGGTTTGTGAAACAGACAATAAATTGGGTTAATTTTTCTGAAAAGAAGTGCTTCTTGTGTCAAGTCTTTTAGAATCGTGATATGCAAAAAGGTCATAGTCATTGGGGGTGATTATAAGCCTGTCATTTGCAAATGAAGAAATGGCAGACAGCAGGGGGAATAATGGAAACTGAGATGGATGAAATGTGTTGCTTGAACTTGCCAGCTGAAGGGATCGGGGTGAATTTTAACGTCCACCTCCCCCGCGGCTGCCTTGTCGTCTGCTTATTAAAGCAAGACAGCCGTCGCATGTTTTTCAACTCCCCTCTCTCCCCCCCCCCAGGCATTCTTTAGCATTCCGTCCGACGTTTCTGTCATCAGGCGCGGTAATTTGCATTTCTCCTTCCAGAAACGCCGTCACCTTTCTGTCCTGGGTCTTGCATTTTTTTTTTTCGGTTTTGACGGGTCTCCGTGCCGTGTTTGGCTGCAGCGTACCCCCCCAGGTAGGACCGCGTCAGGAGTCGGGGCTAATAAGCTGCCACGCCGCCGAGCCGCGTCCTGCCCGGCCGGGGTATATTTAGCCGTGTCGGTTGACTGGAGATGGTGTGCAGGAATATTGTCACCGGGAATGGATTTCTTGCAGGTCAAGTGGTTTTTATGAGAAATGTAACAATGCCAGTATTTCCAATTACTGTCTATTTCAAGCCTTCGGAATTACCGATCGGTCTGAGTTATTCATAACGCGCTGCATTGTACGCACCGTGGTAATTGGATTTGATTTCGGAGCATTGCGCGTTTGCATGGACGTGCATTATGTAAACAATTATGGTAATTATGTTGTCCTACATATCCCAGAGCTATCTTAGCTACCTAACGTGCCTATACGCCAAATCCAGTCGGCAGCTGCAGTCACGATGCCGCACCGCCATCCAAGGCCAAACCTTTGTGCGTCAGATGCCTCTTTTCACAAAGCTGCACGGGTGGGCGGCGTTGATGCACATCATTGTTTCACCTCACTGACTCCGTGTTTTTTCGGATGATGACAGAAACAGCTGGGTTGTGCGGAAGCTTTTGTTGGCTTCTTTTCTTTCCCACTAAATAATAGGAAAATAGCAAAATATTCAATAAGGCTGCAACTATCTATTACAAAACCCAAAACCAGTGAAGTTGCCACCTTGTGTAAATGGTAAATAAAAACAGAATACAATGATTTGCTCATCCTTTTCAACTTATATTCAATTGAATAGACTGCAAAGACAAGATATTTCTGGTAAACTTTGTTATTTTTTTGCAAATATTAGCTCATTTGGAATTTGCTGCCTGCAACATGTTTTAAAAAAAAGCTGGCACGAGTGGCAATAAATACTGATAAAGTTGAGGAATGCTCATCAAACACTTATTTGGAACATCCCACAGGTGAACAGGCTAATTGGGAACAGGTGGGTGCCATGATTGGGTATAAAAGCAGCTTCCATGAAATGCTCAGTCATTCACAAACAAGGATGGGGCGAGGGTCACTACCAGTGTTGGGTTAGTTACTGAAAAACAGTAACTAGTTATAGTTACTAGTTACTTCATTTCAAAAGTAACTCAGTTACTAACTCAGTTACTTACACCAAAAAGTAATGTGTTACTGTGAAAAGTAACTATTTAGTTACTTATTTTTTTCTTCTTTTTTTTTTAAAGCTCCAATTAATGCCCTTTTAGCCTTCATTTCAGTACTGTTATTGCACTGGAGAATAATACAATCTGTTGATCAACTTGACATGCATTTGCACCACTGAACTCTGCTAAGCCATGTGGTCTACATACAACACACAAAGACAAAGATATGTTACAAAGGCCAATTTGTTTCTCGACAGAACAAATTGACAAAACTATTTTAAATAGCTGCAACATAACATACATAAGTAACAAACAGCATAATAACAGCATAGCTGTAAAGCAAGAAAGGCACACACTACATACACAAAGCCTAACCAGGCATTTTTTCCTCAAGAAATTCTGACACAAAATCATGTCTGAAGCCCAGAACACTCTACACATTTCCCCAGTTTTAGTTTAGAGATAAGGAACGATTGGCCTGGCCCACTAGGATCCCTCTTTATGTTTGTGAACTTTATAGTCTATACATTTAGAGTGATGCGTTTACAGCCACACAAAAAGTCGGACAACTCCAACTCCACACATAAAGTGTAATTCCAGGTCGTTACTCTATGATTTACCAATCAAATGTGTGCCTATTCTAGTGTCATTTATTAGGAATCTTAATTTATAAATATTAATCATTAAATGCTGTTAATATATTAAATACATACTAATAAAAATATATTTTTTACAAACAGGAAGTTGCAGGAATGTACACATGATCCCCTGCTTACATCTCATTGTGCAACATGTGAATGTTTTAATGGGAACTAAATGAAAGGGGTACAAACTATTTCCAAAGCAGGACCTCCACCCAGACAAACAATACAAGTACACAGTTCATGAAAAACAATATTTGTTGTTATTGTCATTATAAGTGGGCCTAAACACTTATGTTAAAAATGGAAATGACTGCTGTCATTTGATTATAATAATAAGAGAATGTTGTCTGTCTATCTGTGTTGGCCCTGCGATGGGTGGGGACTTTTCCAGGGTGTACCCAGCCTTCCGCCAGAATGCAGCTGAGATAGGCTCCAGCGACCCCGAAAGGGACAAGCGGTAGAAAATGGATGGATGGATGGAGATGGAACTTGTTATTTAGTCAGGTTTGAGACAGGTGTGCTGCTCGTGTAGCCACAGTTCTGATGTTGCTCACATGGGCTCCACTCATGCTCAGGGAGTTTTTGCATTTGCTCACACATGAACAATTAGAGGGAACATTGATTGACAGAGTGTGTGTATCTTCAGTGCTGAAGTGGCATCAGAGTCTCTATCTCTCTTTACTAGCTTCGTCGAAGCATGTTGCTATGTAGCTTGTTTCAGCAGATTTGAATTGCTGTTTTGGGCAGTAGATGGCATCTTTGATCCAAAGCACAATTTACATTTAACTAAATTGTTATTTTCTTTGTGCTCGACAAAAGAAAAGTAGTGAAAATATCTCCATGTTAGCAAACTCGACTTCTGGCTCCGCCATGATCAGACACGCCCCCCTCTCCTCCCTCTCCTCCCTCTCCTCCCTCTCCTCCCTCCCCACACTCACACACACCCACACAGAGCGCATGTCTCTCTCTCTTCTCCGGCTTGACACAAGAAGAATCAGAACGATGACACAGCAGCGCTCCGATAAAACACACTTTATACTACATAAAAAGTAACGTAAAATAACGCATTAACGCATCCTGTAGTAACAGTAACTGAGTTACTGAATATAAAAAATAACGCGTTAGATTACTAGTTACCGCCGAAACTAACGGCGTTACAGTAACGCGTTACTTTGTAACGCGTTAGTCCCAACAATGGTCACCACTTTGTCAACAAATGCGTGAGAAAATTGTTTAAAAACAACATTTCTCAACCAGCTATTGCAAGGAATTCAGGGATTTCACCATCTACGCTCCGGGAATCTGGAGAAATCACTGCACGTAAGCCATGATATTACGGACCTTCGATCCCTGCATCAAAAAGCGACATCAGTCTGTAAAGGATATCACCACAGGGGCTCAGGAACACTTCAGAAAACCACTGTCAGTAACCACAGTCCGTCGCTACATCTGTAAGTGCAAGTTAAAACTCTACTATGCAAAGCCAAAGCCATTTATCAACAACACCCGGAAACGCCGCCGGCTTCGCTGGGCCCGAGCTCATCTAAGATGGACTGATGCAAACTGGAAAAGTGTTCTGTGTCCACATTTCAAATTGTTTTTATGGGGCGAGGGTCACTACTTTGTCAACAAATGCGTGAGAAAATTGTTTAAAAACAACATTTCTCAACCAGCTTTTGCAAGGAATTTGGGGATTTTCACCATCTACGCTCCGGGAATCTGGAGAAATCACTGCACGTAAGCCATGATATTACGGACCTTCGATCCCTGCATCAAAAAGCGACATCAGTCTGTAAAGGATATCACCACATGGGCTCAGGAACACTTCAGAAAACCACTGTCAGTAACCACAGTCCGTCGCTACATCTGTAAGCGCAAGTTAAAACTCTACTATGCAAAGCCAAAGCCATTTATCAACAACACCCGGAAACGCCGCCGGCTTCTCTGGGCCCGAGCTCATCTAAGATGGACTGATGCAAAGTGGAAAAGTGTTCTGCGTGCACATTTCAAATTGTTTTTGGAAACTGTGGACGTTGTGTCCTCCGGAACAAAGAGGAAAAGAACCATCCGGATTGTTATAGGCGCAAAATTCAAAAGCCAGCATGTGTGATGGTATGGGGGTGTATTAGTGCCCAAGACATGGGTAACTTACACATCTGTGAAGGCACCATTAATGCTGAAAGGTACATACAGGTTTTGGCATCCAAGCAATGTTATCTTGGACGCCCCTGCTTATTTCATAGTAAAAGAGTGCGGGTACTAGACTGGCCTGCCTGTAGTCCAGACCTGTCTCCCATTGAAAATGTGTGGTGCATTATGAAGCTGTTGAACAACTTAAGCTGTACATCAAGCAAGAATGGGAAATAATTCCACCTGAAAAGCTTCAAAAATGTGTCTCCTCAGTTCCCAAACGTTTACTGAGTGTTGTTAAAAGGAAAGGCCATGTAACACAGTGGTAAAAATGCCCCTGTGACAACTTTTTTGTAATGTTTTGCTGCCATTAAATTTTAAATTAATGATTATTTCCAAAAAAAAAATAAGTTTCTCAGTTGGAACATTTTTGCAGTCTATTCAATTGAATATAAGTAGAAAAGGATTAGCAAATCATTGTGTTCTGTTTTTATTTACCATTTACACAACGTGACAACTTCACTGGTTTTGGGTTTTGTAAATGGTAAGGGTGTGAAGCTTTGGGCACCTAACGATTCGTTCTGATTTCTGGGGTAATGATTCGATTCAGAATCGATTCTTTTATTTGGTATAATAATTATAATGAAGCTTTTTCAAAACAGGTTGCAGGTTAGAAAAACTCCATCTGGTTGCATGGAGATGGCCTAAAATCATCTCTAAAAACATATTTTTAAAAATAGATTCTTATAAATAAAAATAAATAAAAATGCTTTAAATTGATAATTGAAAATTATGACTCGCTTTAGTATCGGAATGAATAAGAATAATCGTACTTTGTATGAATAAATTCCGATTTCCCCTTTTTTAAACAAACTTTGCAGCGCACAGTCATCTGTTTCATGCCTGTTGCCGCAAATCTTAACCACCGATTACACTTTTCTTTTCTTTGGAACAAACCTCTCGCTCTCGTTTACGTTAGCATTAGCCATGTTTTGCTAGGTGCTTGAATCTACGCTAAGAAAAATAAGGGGGAAGGGTGGAAGCTACAGAAGCTCCTGGGGGCAGAAATTGGGCCAGAGCAAGAGGAGAACAAAAAACAAAAAACACAAGTTTACTGTTAGTATTTTTTAAATCCACATACAAATAGGAATATTATGTCAATGTATGTGTAGAATGAAAAGTTGTAGTGTTGTTGCTCTTTGTCGAGTTGGTGTGGCATGTCATTAACACGTCTCCTTTGAATCAGCGCCAATTAATGCCCCGCTGTACCGGCGAGTGTCTCTTTCCTCAAGTTCACTGTTCCGTCTCTCGCCTTCTTGCCCTGAAAAAGTCTTGTCTGTTCTGTTGGATCTCCCCATTCCAGTTCATTACCCAAGCTCCCTTCACAATGACCCCCGCGTCCTACCAGAGCCCGTGGCCAGTCTGCGAGCCAGCCACTGCAGCCCGGTCTTTTACTTATTGGACAATGGTAAGAGGAGGGGACGAGTCCCTGAGGGGTCCGCCTCGTAGACGTCTGCTTGTGGCTTTTGCACCGTATGCACTAATGTAGCGAGGGAGTGGATCATGGCAAGTGGGATGTTTTTTTGGACGTGGATTTGTGTAAGTGTGTGTGTGTGTGTGTGTGTGTGTGTGTGTGTGTGTGTGCTTTGCCATGTTGCACCATGCATGCTAAGTGCGCTACCACACTGTGAGCAATGTCCCTTATAAAATACACACTTTGTATCGAGCTGTACTGCAATTCATTTCTGAGAACAAGCTTCTTTTTTTTTTTTTCTTCATAAAATCAATACACACGCACAATCGGGCCCCCTCACACCTCGATAATAGGAGCCATGTTGCTTGCAGTGTCGCTAGAAGGGACGGCGTGTCCTAATAGGAGGCCATTCTAACGTCTTCATGCTTCCACGCAGGTGATTGTCTCCCTGCTCTTGTGGCAGCTGGGTAGCCGTGTTATTTATTCATGTGTATACAAGATGTGGTAGTATTTCAACGCTTCTCCTGTCTCGGTGTTCAATCCCTGCATCTCCACTGGAATCACACATTATTGCCAGTGCAAAATTAACTTAAAGGGGTACAGCACTTTTCTTTTTTTTTCTTTTTTAATTTTGCATGTTATGATGAATATCCCTGACCACCTGAGGGCACCACAGACTGTGGATGCTTTTAAGAAAGGCTTAAAAACCTTCCTTTAAAAAAATTTTTTTTTTTTTAGATATATGCATGCTAGTCCTAGCCATTAGGCTGTTCTAGTTTTTATTTTTATTTATTTTATTATCTTTTTATTTTAATTTTCTTTTTTGAATACACTGTAGCACTTTGAGGTTGTTTACTCAAAGTGCTTTTTACAAATAAAATGTATTATTATTATTATTATTATTACTACTATTTTACCATAATTCTAGGACAATTAGGCGAACTTAAGCTCCAATCATTTTCTTAAAAATCAACTTAGTGCGCCTAATGTGCAAATTAATTCTGGTTGCGCTTACCGACCTCGAAGCAATTTTATATGGTACATAGTCTAATGATCAGTGTGACCAGTAGATGGCAGTCACACATAAGAGATACAAGTGGAACTGCAGGTTGCAATCTAATTAATAAAATACGGCAATTAGAAGGTGGCTAACAATCCAGCTAATTGGGAATGATTTTTTGCGCCATAAAGCGCTATAAAAAAAACTTCAAACTTCTATTTACGTCTTGTTACCTGAATATTAACCAAGTATTAGCGATATTGTTAATATAAATGCTAATGTCTCTAATAAAGTATGTTATTATTATTAGTTATTACGCCACCGTATGCTTAAAATAAGCAACATATGTAAATATTACATGTTATTATTAATGTAACGGATACTACATTACCATATTTTACCATATTTCTAGAACAATAAGGCAAACTTAAGCTCCTATCATTTTCTAAAAAATCCACCTGGTGCGCCTAATGTAGAAATTAATTCTGGTTGCGCTTACCAACCTCGAAGCAATTTTTGTCTGGTGTATAGTCTAATGATCAGTGTGACCAGTAGATGGCAGTCACACATAAGAGATACAAGTGGACTGCAGGTTGCACTCTAAATCATAAAATACAACAATTAGAAGGTGGCTAACAACGCAGAAAATGGGAATGCACTATTGCGGCCATAAAGCCCTCAAAAAATAAATTCTAAACTCGAACAACAATACTCCATTGTTGAATTTTGACCAAGTGTTAGCAATATTATTGATATAAACGCTAATGTCTCTCATGAAGTCTATTATTATTAGTTATTACGCCACCGTATGCTTAAAACAAGCCAAATATGTAAATATTACATGTTATTATGAATGTAACGGATACTACATTACCATATGTTACCATATTTCTACGACAATAAGGCGAACTTAAGCTCCTATCATTTTCTTAAAAATCCACCTAAATTGTGTATGCGCTTACCGACCTCGAAGCAATTTTATTTGGTATATAGCCTATTGATCAGTGTGACCAGTAGATGGCAGTCACACAAAAGAGATACAAGTGGAACGGCAGGTTGCAATCTAAATCATAAAATACGGCAATTAGAAGGTGGCTAACAATCCAGCTAATGGGAATGATTTTTTGCGCCATAAAGCGCTATAAAAAAAACTTCAAACTTCTATTTACGTCTTGTTACCTGAATATTAACCAAGTATTAGCGATATTGTTAATATAAATGCTAATGTCTCTAATGAAGTATGTTATTATTATTAGTTACTACGCCACCGTATGCTTAAAATAAGCAAAATATGTAAATATTACATGTTATTATGAATGTAACGGATACTACATTACCATATTTTACCATATTTCTAGGACAATAAGGCAAACGTAAGCTCCTATCATTTTCTTAAAAATCCACCTGGTGCGCCTAATGTAGAAATTAATTCTGGTTGCGCTTACCGACCTCGAAGCAATTTTATTTGGTGTATAGTCTAATGATCAGTGTGACCAGTAGATGGCAGTCACACAAAAGAGATACAAGTGGAACTGCAGGTTGCAATCTAAATCATAAAATACGGCAATTAGAAGGTGGCTAACAACGCAGCAAATGGGAATGCACTATTACGGCCATAAAGCCCTCAAAAAATAAATTCTAAACACGAACAACAATACTCCATTGTTGAGTTTTGACCAAGTATTAGCGATATTGTTGATATAAACGCTAATGTCTCTCATGAAGTCTATTATTAATAGTTATTACGCCACCGTATGCTTAAAATAAGCAAAATATGTAAATATTACATGTTATTATGAATGTAACGGATACTACATTACCATATTTTACCATATTTCTAGGACAATAAGGCGAACTTAAGCTCCTATCATTTTCTTAAAAATCCACCTAAATTGTGTATGCGCTTACCGACCTCGAAGCAATTTTATTTGGTATATAGTCTAATAATCAGTGTGACCAGTAGATGGCAGTCACACAAAATAGATACAAGTGGAACTGCAGGTTGTAATCTAAATCATAAAATACGGCAATTAGAAGGTGGCTAACAATCCAGCTAATTGGGAATGATTTTTGCGGCATAATGCGCTATAAAAAAAACTTCAAAACACCACCAAAAATACTCCATTTACGTCTTTTTACCTGAATATTAACCAAGTATTAGCGATATTGTTAATATAAATGCTAATGTCTCTAATAAAGTATGTTATTATTATTAGTTACTACGCCACCGTATGCTTAAAATAAGCAACATATGTAAATATTACATGTTATTATGAATGTAACGGATACTACATTACCATATTTTACCATATTTCTAGGACAATAAGGAAAACTTAAGCTCCTATCATTTTCTTAAAAATCCACCTGGTGCGCCTAATGTAGAAATCAATTCTGGTTGCGCTTACCAACCTCGAAGCAATTTTGTCTGGTGTATAGTCTAATGATCAGTGTAGATGGCAGTCACACATAAGAGACACAAGTGGACTGCAGGTTGCACTCTAAATCATGAAATACAACAATTAGAAGGTGGCTAACAATGCAGCAAATGGGAATGCACTATTGCGGCCATAAAGCCCTCAAAAAATAAATTCTAAACTCGAACAACAATACTCCATTGTTGAATTTTGACCAAGTGTTAGCAATATTATTGATATAAACGCTAATGTCTCTCATGAAGTGTATTATTATTAGTTATTACGCCACCGTATGCTTAAAACAAGCCAAATATGTAAATATTACATGTTATTATGAATGTAACAGATACTACATTACCATATTTTACCATATTTCTAGGACAATAAGGCGAACTTAAGCTCCTATCATTTTCTTAAAAATCCACCTAAATTGTGTATGCGCTTACCGACCTCGAAGCAATTTTATTTGGTATATAGTCTAATGATCAGTGTGACCAGTAGATGGCAGTCACACAAAAGAGATACAAGTGGAACTGCAGGTTCCAATCTAAATCATACAATACGGCAATTAGAAGGTGGCTAACAATCCAGCTAATGGGAATGTTTTTTTGCGCCATAAAGCGCTATAAAAAAAACTTCAAAACGCCACCAAAAATACTCCATTTACGTCTTGTTACCTGATTATTAACCAAGTATTAGCGATATTGTTAATATAAATGCGAATGTCTCTAATAAAGTAGGTTCTTATTATTAGTTATTACGCCACCGTATGCTTAAAATAAGCAACATATGTAAATATTACATGTTATTATTAATGTAACGGATACTACATTACCATATTTTACCATATTTCTAGGACAATAAGGCGAACTTAAGCTCCTATCATTTTCTTAAAATGATTATTTCTGGTTGCGCTTACCAACCTTGAAGCAATTGTATCTGGTATATAGTCTAATGATCAGTGTGACCAGTAGATGGCAGTCACACATAAGAGATACAAGTGGACTGCAGGTGGACGCCTGTAAACAAGCTCAAAACTTTGATCTTTCATTGAGAATATAGAACATTACACACAGCTCTCAAAAATCAATCAAAATGTTTTAGTACGACTTTGGTAAGCTACGAAGCCGCACCCTTTGATGGATTGTCAGAGTAGTACGTCTACCGTAGTCAGACGTACTGTGCTTCAACGTACGGTATTACCGGTATTATGGTGTGTGTATAAGGACCCCAAAATGGCACTTATAAGGAGACATTATCTGGCGTTTTGTTTCGACCTATAACGCAAAACCAACTCTTCCTACCAGTCTTCCTCTCAGGGAATAAAAGTCACTGGTCAATTCCGAATTCTTTCAGATGACATATATGTTGAGTAAGAAGGACCATCAAGACAGAATAGGAATATTATCAAGTTTTACTAAAGCTTTAGGAGACCAGTCCTACAGTGCGTTAATATCGGCATCTAGAAGCGGTCTGTTCTAATACTGATAAGGTAAAAATGTATGTAGACCACTAGGAAGTCTTTTACATGTACGGTAGAAAGAAAATAATATGACTCCTTTAATGCGCCTTTTGTATGAAAATAGACCTGAATAGACCCGCTCATCAGCAGTGCGCCCTCTGGTCCGGAAAATACGGTACTATTCACATTTAAATGACTTCTACTGCAAACGAAAATCGGCTTCAAATATGGCTTATTGCCTTCATGACTTCTAATAATCGGCTCTGGAAAAAAAAATCGGTCGATCTCTAATACAAATTTCAACTGTGTTAATATTGTCACTTTATGAGAGCATAACAGGATCCCACAAACCACCTCCAACATTTAGATTATGCTTTTTGTAGTTGACCGAGTCGTAGTTTCGACAAAATGATGGCAATTTAAAAATTTGCTCACCTTCCCTCACCTGGATGTGTTTATATATTATAACCAATACTTTGTGTGTCTGTCCATTGTCCCATTGCTGGATTTGGATTTGTAGTTTGAGGTCAAAAGTGAAATGTTGTTATTCTTCACTATCAGTGATGCAACCCTGCAAAGCTAAGAAGCATTGACTTCACGAGCAGACGTTCAAGGACAAACTGTATTCACGAAAACGTCCTTCTCATAAGTGGGTTGTTTTGTAACGGGAAAACGCATTCATGCCATCTCAAGTTTGAACTTCACAGTATTTCCACTGAAATGCTTGCAAAATGTGTTTTAGAAGTTACTTTACAGCGTTTTATTCTGTGTCTGTGATTTTATTTGTTTATTTAACTCCCTTTCAAATCTGTTTATTTTTGCTTCCTTGTCAGACCTTCTTCAATCCGATTGTACTCGAATATATCGAAGCGCAAACACAGCCTGGTAAAAGGAAAAAAGAAAAAACAGAATGAAAATTGTGCATGTAGATCAGGGGTGTCCAAAGTGTGACCAGTGGGCCATTTTGCAGCCTGCAGCTAATGTTTTAACGGCCAGCAGCACATTTGTAAATGCTATTACGTACAAAAGAGCAAACAGGTGTAATGTATTGACAAAAAGTTGTGATATTGACAATAATAAAGCCTTTTTTTCTGTAAAACTGTCATTGCTAAATAAAAAAAAAATAAAAAAACCGAATAATCATTAAATAAAACTGAAATTGTGCTAGAAATTTAAGCGTTTAAGTAAAAATGATAAATATATATATATATATATATATATATATATATATATATATATAACTTAAAAAAATAAAAATAAAATAAAAACATTTAAAAACATTTTTAAAAAATTTAAAAAATTTGAAAATCATTTTTTACCTTGAAAAAAAATTTACCTTAAAAAAAAAATTTACCTTGAACATTTTTTTTTACCTTGAAAATCATTTTTTACCTTGAAAAAAAATTTTTACCTTGAAAAAAAAATTTTACCTTGAAAATTTTTTTTTACCTTGAAAATCATTTTTAACCTTGAAAAAAAAAATGTACCTTGAAAATTTTTTTTTACCTTGAAAATCATTTTTTACCTTGAAAATCATGTTTTAACTTAAAACTTTTTTTTCAATTTTTTAATTTTTTTAAAGTTTTTTAATTTTTTTTCAATTTTTGTAAAAAAATTTACATTTTTTAAAATTTTTAAAAAAAAATTAAAACATTTTAAATTTAAAAAAAAAAATTAAATTATTTTTAAAAAATTTTTTTAAATATATATATTTTTTTAATAATTTTTTTTTTTTTTTTTAATTTACATTTTTTTAATTTTTTTTAATTTTTTTTAATTTTTTTTAATTTTTTTTAATTTTTTTTAATTTTTTTTAATTTTTTTTAATTTTTTTTAATTTTTTTTAATTTTTTTTAATTTTTTTTAAATTTTTTTAATTTTTTTTAATTTTTTTTAACTTTTTTAATCTTTTTTTAACTTTTTTTAAAACATTTTTACCCTAACCCTAACCCTAACTCCAACCCTTAACCTTAACCCTAACCCTAACCCTAACCCTAACCTTAACCCTAACCCTAACCCTCCCTAACCCTAACCTTAACCCTAACCCTAACCCTAACACTAACCCTAACCCTAACCCTAACCCTAATCTTAACCCTAACCCTTACCCTAACCCGAACCCTAACCCTACCTTATCCCTAACCCTAACCCTAACCCTAACCCTAAAAAAAAAATGTATTTGTTAAAATTGTTTAAAAAAATTAAAACAATTTAAAATTGTTTTAAAAAAAATTTTTAAATAAAAAAAAAAATAAAAAAAAAGTTTTAAAAAATTTTACAAATTAAAAAAAAATAAAAATAAAAAATAAAAACATTTAAAAACATTTTTTAAAAATTAAAAACATTTGAAAATCATTTTTTACCTTGAAAAAAAAATGTTACCTTGAAAAAAAAAATGTACCTTGAAAAATTTTTTTTACCTTGAAAATCATTTGTTTACCTTGAAAATCATTTTTAACCTTGAAAAAAAAATTTTACCTTGAAAATTTTTTATACCTTGAAAATCATTTGTTTACCTTGAAAATCATCAAACTGTCATTACTAAAAAAAATATATATAATAAAAACTTAACAATAATCAATGAATATATATACATATATATATTTATGTACACATATGTACATATGTATATATACATGTATATATGTATGTGTGTATATATATATATGTATATATGTATGTATGTGTGTATATATATATATATATATATATATATATATATATATATATATATATATATATATATATATATATATTTATGTACACATATATTGGAAACAAAAAAAACAACAACAACAAAAAAATAAAAAAATAAAAAATAAATATATATATATATATATATATATAGATGTGTGGCTTATTTTTAACACTTTTATGAGTAGGGACGTTTTAGATCTTCAGGAACTTTTTCTGTTTTGTTTTTTACTTCTTAAGCAAATAATTGTATAACAAAAGCAATGTTGTTATTAATTAGTTACCTATTAAGGGCTTCAATTACTGAACATCAAATTATCTATTTTGAAAAATGATATTTTGATAACATTGCTTGTTTTGTGTTTTTGCCATAAAAAAACAGCTCCCACAAATAATAAACAAAAGCTTTATGGCAACAGATAGACCTGAAGTTGATTTGTAGGTATGTCTATGGTAAGTAAAAGTAAAAAAAAAATGTTTTTTTGTATATGACTTATTTTTAACACTTTAATGACTGAGACCCTTCATTTTGGTGAAGGGTCTCAGTCTTTAGCGATTCGCCAAAATGAAGGGGAGCCCTAATGGTTACAATACAAATCGTATTGTTTTTGAAATTTAAAAATACCCAAATGGCCCTCAGTGGGAAAATGCTTGGACACCCCTGATACAAACAGTCAAAGAAGTCCAATCAATCCTCTTCATCTTCAAAAGTCTGAACAAGTTGAATAATCCGAGGGACAAATTGCTGGGAGCGCTGACAGGGAACAACAAATTTTGCATGTTTATTTCAAATCTGCACCTGCAACTTTGCATGGTCAGGTTTCATTTTATTCTGTTCAACATTAAATTATTTTCTTTTATTTATTTATTTTTCTTTGTTTTGAAAGGATTAACTGTTGCTTTGTTTCCTATTCCTTTTGTTTCAGTCAAGGGGCCCGGCAGAAAGTTAAGTCTGCCGACAGATCTTAAGACTGATCTTGGTACGGTAGGCGAAAGCCAGCAGTTTTCTCCCTTTCAGTCTTTGGGTTTCCTACTTTTTGTCCTGTTTTTTTCGAGGCTTTTATGTTGCTTGACTATGATTTCCACTTCCAGTTCCTTCTGTCAGTATTCTTGCCACGCCCTCCTGTTTAACCAATTCATTAGACGACTTGAAGTGTTTGCCCATTTTCCTTTTTCTGCCCATTTCTTCTACATTTTGCAAGTGTTTAAAAAGGTGACTTGTACCTCATACTCTTATTTCGATACGAAGCGCTGCCTCATTTGATCTTTACTGGTTCATCCGCTTATCTTACGCAGCAGTTCCTCCATCCACAGCGTTGCTGGACAGTGAAGGGATCATTCTGTCACTGTATCTGTTTCTTCTCAAGCCGCAACTGAACGTCGTCACCATACATGTCTAACCACATCTACACCATCGCTCTGCTTCTGCAATATTCTCTTCTTTAAGCTTCTGCTTCTTTAAGTGCCTGAGTAATGACTTGCCTCATGTAATAACCTTGTTTTTTTTCTTACAGCAACTGTGTTGTGAACATGGTATCCGAGTACTTGTTGTAAAACTCAGTGATAGAACCACAGTTGTTTCTGTCAGATTCAAACACTGACAAAGAAGCAAGGAATCAAACAGAGACAGAATTAAATGTGTCTCAATGAGGAGAAAGGCGTAGATCTGTACCCTTGTACAGTGTTCCACCACGCTCTGATGAAAGATTGTACGCCTTCTCTTTTATTTGAACTTTCCCTGATTACGTGGCAACAGCTGTTTCTAAGGGAAGGGGGTCGTAAACAGCTGCTGTCTTTGTTCACAAAACAGTTCAAGAAAAAGTGGGTCCGGCCCTGCTTCCTCTCCTCTTTGTAGATCTCGGGTAGAGACAAAATATTCCTGTGGATTACAATACATCAAAGAAACCGACACCCTCATTTTGCTCCCCATCCTACACAGTGGAGTTTTACAAGCCTTTTGCTTGGTAGGATCAGAGACAGCGTTTGGCCTCTCGCAGGGCGAGCTGAACTCAATGTAACAAAGTTTTCTGATAACTTAGATACAATTATTCTGACATATAGTGTAATATATTTTGGAGGGTTCTAATATTTTTGGGCTGTTAAGTAGAGGCAACACCGACATCAGTGTGGATCTGCGTTGGCTTCATTTTGCAACACACTTACGGAAACAATTTAACTTTAACATGTAAGCAAATACGCAACTGCGTCCTTCACCAATCTCTATTTCTTCGGAATCAAAATATACGTTCATATTTTATTTTATTATTTGCGCACTATTGATTCGTGATTCACCGAAAATTTGTCACACCAAAAAAGACTTGACACCGAAACAGCCCTGCCGAAACCGGATGTTGCGATTGTCAGGTTCAAACACTGATTACATCTATTAAACAAGACAAGAAACAAGGAATTAAACAGAGATAGAATGAAATTTGGCTCAAAGTGTAAAGTGTTCCACCACGCTCTGACGAAAGATTGTATGCCTCCTCTTTTATTTGGACTTTCCCTGATTACGTGGCAACAGCTGTTTCTAAGGGAAGGGGGTCGTAAACAGCTGCTGTCTTTGTTCACAAAACAGTTCAAGAAAAAGTGGGTCCGGCCCTGCTTCCTCTCCGCTTTGTAGATCTCGGGTGAAGACGAAATCTTCCTGTGGATTACAATACATCAAAGAAACCGACACCCTCATTTCGCTCCCCATCCTACACAGTGGAGTTTTACAAGCCTTTTGCTTGGTAGGATCAGAGACAGCGTTTGTCCTCTCGCAGGGCGAGCTGAACTCAATGTAACAAAGTTTTCTGATAACTTAGATACAATTATTCTGACATATAGTGTAATATATTTTGGAGGGTTCTAATATTTTTGGGCTGTTAAGTAGAGGCAACACGTGGATCTGCGTTGGCTTCATTTTGCAACACACTTACGGAAACAATTTAACTTTAACATGTAAGCAAATACGCAACTGTGTCCATTCCGGTCCTTCACCAATCTCTATTTCTTCGGAATCAAAATATATGTTCATATTTTATTTTATTATTTGCGCACTAATGATTAGCGATTCACCGAAAATATGTCACACCAAAAAAGACTTGACACCGAAACAGCCCTGCGGAAACTGGATGTTGCGATTGTCAGGTTCAAACACTGATTACATCTATTAAACAAGACAAGAAACAAGGAATTAAACAGAGATAGAATGAAATTTGGCTCAAAGTGTAAAGTGTTCCACCACGCTCTGACGAAAGATTGTATGCCTCCTCTTTTATTTGGACTTTCCCTGATTACGTGGCAACAGCTGTTTCTAAGGGAAGGGGGTCATAAACAGCCGCTGCCTTTGGTCACAAAACAGTTCAAGAAAAAGTGGGTTCGGCCCTGCTTCCTCTCCGCTTTGTAGATCTCGGGTAAAGACAAAATATTCCTGTGGATTACAATACATCAAAGAAACCGACACCCTCATTTCGTTCCCCATCCTACACAGTGGAGTTTTACAAGCCTTTTGCTTGGTAGGATCAGAGACAGCGTTTGTCCTCTCGCAGGGCGAGCTGAACTCAATGTAACAAAGTTTTGTGATAACTTAGATACAATTATTCTGACATATAGTGTAATATATTTTGGAGGGTTCTAATATTTTTGGGCTGTTAAGTAGAGGCAACACCGACATCAGTGTGGATCTACGTTGGCTTCATTTTGCAACACACTTACGGAAACAATTTAACTTTAGCATGTAAGCAAATACGCAACTGCGTCCATTCCGGTCCTTCACCAATCTCTATTTCTTCGGAATTAAAACATACGTTCATATTTTATTTTATCATTTGCACACTATTGATTCGTGATTCACCGAAAATTTGTCACACCAAAAAAGACTTGACACCGAAACAGCCCTGCCGAAACCGGATGTTGCGATTGTCAGGTTCAAACACTGATGACATGTATTAAACAAGACAAGAAGCAAGGAATCAAACAGAGACAGAATTAAATGTGTCTCAATGAGGAGAAACGCGTAGACCTGTACCCTTGTACAGTGTTCCACCATGCTCTGACGAAAGTATTTTATTTGTACTTTCCCTGATTACATGGCAACAGCTGTTTCTAAGGGAAGGGGGTCATAAACAGCCGCTGCCTTTAGTCACAAAACAGTTCAAAGAAAAAGTGCCTGGAGGCTTTGTAGATCTCGGGTCAAGACAAAACCTTCCTGTGGATTACAATACATTAAAAAAACGACACCCTCATGTCGCTCCCCATCCTACACAGTGGAGATTTACAGCTTTTGTCCTCTCGCAGGGCGAGCTGAACTCAATGTAACACAAAGTTTTGTGATAACTTAGATACAATTATTTTTCCCACTTAGGCCTTCAGTGATGTCCGACTTCAATGATTACCTCTCGATATACCATCATTGATGTCACCACATGCTGGAGAAATACTATACGAAAACACATGTACGCACTATTAAACATATCTTATGTGGTACTGTCAAAATTAAAATAGCAAAAAAACATATTAAACGTGAAAAAATAAAGAAATAAAATATTTGAACTCACAATTTGTAGACCAAAACGTTGACAAATACGCCACGAAAGACGTGAAACAAGCCTGATCTGTTTTTGTTAATGCTTCAATTATTTTGTTGTTGTGCCTCTTTCTCCTTCCTCTCTGCAACTTTGTCACACATTTCCCTTTTCAACTGACGACTATCTCTCCTCTTAACATCCGCCTGCTCCTCTCATATATAAATATACTCAATATCTGTCAGCACGAGTCCTTTTGCGGGGACTAGACAAATATTTTGACTCAGGGGCCACGTTGAGAGACAAATGTTCCTGAGGGGGCCAATGTGTATGTGTGTATAAATTATATGAATTTTTTCCTTTTTTTTTTTCCAGGAACACCAAAAGTCACAATATCCGTCACCTAAAAAAAAACGGAATGGAATTTTACAGTTTTTTTACAGAGTGGGACACCCAAAATGTACGTTAAAATAAAGAAAGTTGGTTTTACAATATTAACTATGAACAATAAAACATGGAATATTAACAACATATGAACGTCGCTCCTCTTTTACGTGAGATTTACAATATTAACTATGAACAATAAAACACTGAATATTAACAACATATGAACGTCGCTCCTCTTTTACGTGGGATTTACAATATTAGCTATGAACAATAAAACACTGAATATTAACAACATATGAACATCGCTTCTCTTTTACGTGGAATTTACAATATTAGCTACGAACAATAAAACACTGAATATTAACAACATATGAACGTCGCTCCTCTTTTACGTGGAATTTACAATATTAGCTACGAACAATAAAACACTGAATATTAACAACATATGAACATCGCTTCTCTTTTACGTGGAATTTACAATATTAGCTACGAACAATAAAACACTGAATATTAACAACATATGAACGTCGCTCCTCTTTTACGTGGGATTTACAATATTAGCTACGAACAATAAAACACTGAATATTAACAATATATGAACATCGCTTCTCTTTTACGTGGAATTTACAATATTAGCTACGAACAATAAAACACGGAATATTAACAACATATGAACGCCGCTCCTTTTTTACGTGAGATTTACAGTACTAGCTATGAACAATAAAACACTGAATATTAACAACATATGAACGTCGCTCCTCTTTTACGTGGGATTTACAATATTAACTACGAACAATAAAACACTGAATATTAACAACATATGAACGTCGCTCCTCTTTTACATGAGATTTACAATATTAGCTATGAACAGTAAAACACTGAATATTAACAACATATGAACGTTGCTCCTGTTTTACATGGGATTTACAATATTAACTACGAACAATAAAACACCGAATATTAACAAGATATGAACGTTGCTTCTCTTGTACACGGGATTTAAAATATTGACTACGAACAATAAAACACTGAATATTAATAACATATGAACATCGCTTCTCTTTTACGTGGAATTTACAATATTAGCTACGAACAATAAAACACTGAATATTAACAACATATGAGCGTCGCTCCTCTTTTACGTGGGATTTACAATATTAGCTACGAACAATAAAACACTGAATATTAACAATATATGAACATCGCTTCTCTTTTACGTGGAATTTACAATATTAGCTACGAACAATAAAACACGGAATATTAACAACATATGAACGCCGCTCCTTTTTTACGTGAGATTTACAGTACTAGCTATGAACAATAAAACACTGAATATTAACAACATATGAACGTCGCTCCTCTTTTACATGGGATTTACAATTTTATCTAAGAACAATAAAACACTGAATATTAACAACATATGAACGTTGCTATTCTTTTACGTGGGATTTACAATATTAGCTACGAACAATAAAACACGGAATATTAACAACATATGAACGCCGCTCCTCTTTTACATGGGATTTACAATATTAGCTATGAACAATAAAACACTGAGTATTAACAACATATGAACGTTGCTCTTCTTTTACGTGGGATTTACAATATTAGCTATGAACAATAAAACACTGAGTATTAACAACATATGAACGTTGCTCTTCTTTTACGTGGGATTTACAATATTAGCTACGAACAATAAAACACTGAATATTAACAACATATGAACGTCGCTCCTCTTTTACGTGGGATTTACAATATTAACTACGAACAATAAAACACTGAATATTAACAACATATTAACGTCGCTCCTCTTTTACGTGAGATTTACAATACTAGCTATGAACAATAAAACACTGAATATTAACTATATACGAACGTCGCTCCTCTTTTACGTGGGATTTACAATATTAACTATGAACAATAAAACACTGAGTATTAACAACATATGAACGTTGCTCTTCTTTTACGTGGAATTTACAATATTAGCTACGAACAATAAAACACTGAATATTAACAACATATGACCGTCGCTCCTCTCTTACGTGGGATTTACAATATTAACTACGAACAATAAAACACTGAATATTAACAACATATTAACGTCGCTCCTCTTTTACGTGGGATTTACAATACTAGTTATGAACAATAAAACACTGAATATTAACAATTTATGAACGTCGCTCCTCTTTTACATGGGATTTACAATATTAACTATGAACAATAAAACACTGAATATTAACAACATATGAACGTCGCTCCTCTTTTACGTGGGATTTATAATATTAGCTATGAACAATAAAACACTGAGTATTAACAACATATGAACGTTGCTCTTCTTTTACGTGGGATTTACAATATTAACTATGAACAATAAAACACTGAATATTAACAACATATGAACGTCGCTCCTCTCTTACGTGGGATTTACAATATTAACTACGAACAATAAAACACTGAATATTAACAACATATGAACGTCGCTCCTCTCTTACGTGGGATTTACAATATTAACTACGAACAATAAAACACTGAATATTAACAACATATTAACGTCGCTCCTCTTTTACGTGAGATTTACAGTACTAGCTATGAACAATAAAACACTGAATATCAACAATATATGAACGTCGCTCCTCTTTTACGTGGGATTTACAATATTACCTAAGAACAATAAAACACTGAATATTAACAACATATGAACGTTGCTCTTCTTTTACGTGGGATTTACAATATTAGCTATGAACAATAAAACACTGAATATTAACAACATATGAACATCGCTTCTCTTTTACATGGGATTTACAATATTAGCTATGAACAATAAAACACTGAATATTAACAACATATGAACGTCGCTCCTCTCTTAAGTGGGATTTACAATATTAGCTACAAACAATAAAACACTGAATATTAACAACATATGAACGTCGCTCCTCTTTTACGTGGGATTTACAATATTAGCTATGAACAATAAAACACTGAATATTAACAACATATGAACGTCGCTCTTTTTTTACGTGGGATTTACAATATTAGCTACGAACAATAAAACACGGAATATTAACAATATATGAACATCGCTTCTCTTTTACGTGGGATTTACAATAATAACTACGAACAATAAAACACTGAATATTAACAACATATGAACATCGCTGCTTTTTTACGTGGGATTTACAATATTAGCTATGAACAATAAAACACTGAATATTAACAACATATGAACGTCGCTCCTCTCTTACGTGGGATTTACAATATTAACTACGAACAATAAAACACTGAATATTAACAACATATGAACGTCGCTCCTCTCTTACGTGGGATTTACAATATTAACTACGAACAATAAAACACTGAATATTAACAACATATGAACATCGCTGCTTTTTTACGTGGGATTTACAATATTAACTACGAACAATAAAACACTGAATATTAACAACATATGAACGTCGCTCCTTTTTTACGTGTGCTTTACAATATTAGCTACGAACAATAAAACACTGAATATTAACAATATATGAACGTCGCTCCTCTTTTACGTGGGATTTACAATATTACCTAAGAACAATAAAACACTGAATATTAACAACATATGAACGTTGCTCTTCTTTTACGTGGGATTTACAATATTAGCTATGAACAATAAAACACTGAATATTAACAACATATGAACATCGCTTTTCTTTTACGTGGGATTTACAATATTAGCTACGAACAATAAAACACTGAATATTAACAACATATGAACGTCGCTCCTTTTTTACGTGGGATTTACAATATTAACTATGAACAATAAAACACGGAATATTAACAACATATGAACGTCGCTCCTCTTTTACGTGGGATTTACAATATTACCTAAGAACAATAAAACACTGAATATTAACAACATATGAACGTTGCTCTTCTTTTACGTGGGATTTACAATATTAGCTATGAACAATAAAACACGGAATATTAACAACATATGAACGTTGCTTCTCTTGTACACGGGATTTAAAATATTGACTACGAACAATAAAACACTGAATATTAATAACATATGAACATCGCTTCTCTTTTACGTGGAATTTACAATATTAGCTACGAACAATAAAACACTGAATATTAACAACATATGAACGTCGCTCCTCTTTTACGTGGGATTTACAATATTAGCTACGAACAATAAAACACTGAATATTAACAATATATGAACATCGCTTCTCTTTTACGTGGAATTTACAATATTAGCTACGAACAATAAAACACGGAATATTAACAACATATGAACGCCGCTCCTTTTTTACGTGAGATTTACAGTACTAGCTATGAACAATAAAACACTGAATATTAACAACATATGAACGTCGCTCCTCTTTTACATGGGATTTACAATTTTATCTAAGAACAATAAAACACTGAATATTAACAACATATGAACGTTGCTCTTCTTTTACGTGGGATTTACAATATTAGCTACGAACAATAAAACACGGAATATTAACAACATATGAACGCCGCTCCTCTTTTACATGGGATTTACAATATTAGCTATGAACAATAAAACACTGAGTATTAACAACATATGAACGTTGCTCTTCTTTTACGTGGGATTTACAATATTAGCTATGAACAATAAAACACTGAGTATTAACAACATATGAACGTTGCTCTTCTTTTACGTGGGATTTACAATATTAGCTACGAACAGTAAAACACTGAATATTAACAACATATGAATGTTGCTCCTGTTTTATGTGGGATTTACAATATTTACTATGAACAATAAAACACTGAATATTAACATCATATTAACGTCGCTCCTCTTTTACGTGAGATTTACAATACTAGCTATGAACAATAAAACACTGAATATTAACAACATATGAACGTCGCTCCTCTTTTACGTGGGATTTACAATATTAACTACGAACAATAAAACACTGAATATTAACAACATATGAACGTTGCTTCCCTTTTAGGTGGGATTTAAAATATTTGTTATGAACAATAAAACACTGAATATTAACAACATATGAACAGCTCTCCTCTTTTACGTGGGATCTACAATATTAGCTATGAACAATAAAACACTGACGCTGTATTTTGCCCAGGTCTGAACTCGACCCAAAACCAAACCTTTAACGACAACTTTTTAACCAATTTGGCACTTTTCCATGTCCCTGCATTGTAAGAAGTGACTCGTGCTGACAGATATTGAGGTAGCAAACTGAACAACTGTGGACCGTGACCTTGTTTCCCCTCCTAATGCTTTGCGTCGTTGCAGATCATGTCAATGGACATTGCACTAGCCCCACCTCCCAGCTCTGCTCGGCGGGGAAGCCTCGCATCCCGACGGGTCCCGAGGGGCCACGGCTTGCCCGCAGAGGCCCTGGCCGGCCGCCGTTCCGCAAGGCCCAGTCCGCTGCTTGCATGGAGATCTCTTTGCCTGTGTCCCACACTGAAGGTGTGTGCTTGTCCTCCCGACCCCCCTAACCTCTAACCTCATGACCCCTCCAATAAGTGCATGCTCACCTTGCAACCTGCCAGCAGGCTTCACACACACTAAGTCTATGCTAATGCCAGTTTGCAGCATTCCGTTATTATTCACAATACCTCTAAATAATATTGAAATCACTGCAAAAGTTCCAGAATTAGCTGGAAAATGATTCTCTTTACAGGTGTTGTGTGATGTCATGTATACAGTATTGCACAACAGTAGCAATAATCTACTGTATAATAATTGCACCCTTGGACAATTGTCATTATTTAGGTGATTTTCCAAAATAATGGAAATCCGACAATTCGATTCAGAATCGGTTCTTAATTCAACAATCAAACCGATTTTCGCAATTTATCCGAATCCATGATTTTTAGGTTCAAACGTACAACATTAGCTAAAAAAGCTAGCATAAAACCTTAGCATTCTCATATAAAAGACATTAGCATACTTCTAAGATGGCGTCAAGTATCCAAATCTATGATTTTTAGGTTAAAATATTCAAAATTAGCTAAAAAGCTAGCATAAAACATTAGCATAATAATATAAACGCAATGGCATACTTCTAAGATGGCGCCAAGTATCCAAATCCATGATTTTTAGGTTTAAACATACAAAATTAGCTAAAAAAAAAAACGACCATAAAACGTTAGCATACTAATATAAAAGATGTTGGCATACTTCTAAGATGGCGCCAAGAATCGAAATCCATGATTTTTAGGTTTAAACGTACAAAATTAGCTAAAAAAGCTAGCATAAAACGTTAGCATACTAATATAAAAGACTTTGGCATACTTCTAAGATGGCGCCAAGTATCCAAATCCATTATTTTTATGTTTAAACGTACAAAATTAGGTAAAAAAAGCTAGCATAAAAGGTTAGCAAACTAATATAAAAGACGTTGGCATACTTCTAAGATGGCGCCAAGTATCAAAATCTATGATTTTTAGGTCTAAACATACAAAATTAGCTAAAAAAGCTAGCATAAAACATTAGCATTATCATATAAAAGACATTAGCATACTTCTAAGATGGCGTCAAGTATCAAAATCAATGATTTTTAGGTTTAAATATTCAAAATTAGCTAAAAAGCTAGCATAAAACATTAGCATAACAATATAAACGCAATGGCATACTTCTAAGATGGCGCCAAGTATCCAAATCCATGATTTTTAGGTTTAAACATATAAAATTAGCTAAAAAAACTACCATAAAACGTTAGCATACTAATATAAAAGATGTTGGCATACTTCTAAGATGGCGCCAAGTATCCAAATCCATGATTTTTAGGTTTAAACATACAAAATTAGCTAAAAAAAAAACTACCATAAAACGTTAGCATACTAATATAAAAGATGTTGGCATACTTCTAAGATGGCGCCAAGAATCCAAATCCATGATTTTTAGGTTTAAACGTACAAAATTAGCTAAAAAAGCTAGCATAAAACGTTAGCATACTAATATAAAAGACTTTGGCATACTTCTAAGATGGCGCCAAGTATCCAAATCCATTATTTTTATGTTTAAACGTACAAAATTAGGTAAAAAAAGCTAGCATAAAAGGTTAGCAAACTAATATAAAAGACGTTGGCATACTTCTAAGATGGCGCCAAGTATCAAAATCTATGATTTTTAGGTCTAAACATACAAAATTAGCTAAAAAAAGCTAGCATAAAACGTTAGCATTCTCATATAAAAGACATTAGCATACTTCTAAGATGGCGTCAAGTATCAAAATCAATGATTTTTAGGTTTAAATATTCAAAATTAGCTAAAAAGCTAGCATAAAACATTAGCATAATAATATAAACGCAATGGCATACTTCTAAGATGGCGCCAAGTATCCAAATCCATGATTTTTAGGTTTAAACATACAAAATTAGCTAAAAAAAAACTACCATAAAACATTAGCATACTAATATAAAAGATGTTGGTATACTTCTAAGATGGCGCCAACAATCCAAATCCATTATTTTTATGTTTAAACGTACAAAATTAGCTAAAAAAAAAAAAGCTAGCATAAAAGGTTAGCATACTAATATAAAAGACGTTGGCATACTTCTAAGATGGCGCCAAGTATCCAAATCCATTATTTTTATGTTTAAACATACAAAATTAGCTTAAAAAAAAAAGCTAGCATAAAAGGTTAGCAGACTAATATAAAAGACGTTGGCATACTTCTAAGATGGCGCCAAGTATCCAAATCCATTATTTTTATGTTTAAACGTACAAAATTAACTAAAAAAAAGCTAGCATAAAAGGTTAGCATACTAATATAAAAGACGTTGGCATACTTCTAAGATGGCGTCAAGTATCAAAATCAATGATTTTTAGGTTTAAATATTCAAAATTAGCTAAAAAGCTAGCATAAAACATTAGCATAATAATATAAACGCAATGGCATACTTCTAAGATGGCGCCAAGTATCCAAATCTATGATTTTTAGGTTTAAACTTACAAACTTAGCTAAAAAAAATTACCATAAAATGTTAGCATACTAATATAAAAGATGTTGGTATACTTCTAAGATGGCGCCAACAATCCAAATCCATTATTTTTATGTTTAAACGTACAAAATTAGCTAAAAAAAAAAAAGCTAGCATAAAAGGTTAGCATACTAATTTCAAAGACGTTGGCATACTTCTAAGATGGCGCCAAGTATCCAAATCCATTATTTTTATGTTTAAACATACAAAATTAGCTTAAAAAAAAAAAGCTAGCATAAAAGGTTAGCAGACTAATATAAAAGACGTTGGCATACTTCTAAGATGGCGCCAAGTATCCAAATCCATTATTTTTATGTTTAAACGTACAAAATTAACTAAAAAAAAGCTAGCATAAAAGGTTAGCATAATAATATAAACGCAATGGCATACTTCTAAGATGGCGCCAAGTATCCAAACCCATGATTTTTAGGTTTAAACATACAAAATTAGCTAAAAAAAACTACCATAAAACGTTAGCAGACTAATATAAAAGACGTTGTCATACTTCTAAGATGGCGCCAAGTATCCAAATCCATTATTTTTATGTTTAAACGTACAAAATTAGCTAAAAAAAAGCTAGCATTAAACATTAGCATTCTCATATAAAATACATTAGCATACTTCTAAGATGGCGTCAAGTATCAAAATCTATGATTTTTAGGTTTAAATATTCAAAATTAGCTAAAAAGCTAGCATAAAGCATTAGCATAACAATACAAACGCAATGGCATACTTCTAAGATGGCGCCAAGTATCAAAATCTATGATTTTTTAGGTTTAAATATACAAAATTAGCTAAAAAAAAAACTACCATAAAATGTTAGCATACTAATATAAAAGATGTTGGCATACTTCTAAGATGGCGCCAAGAATCCAAATCCATGATTTTTAGGTTTAAACGTACAAAATTAGCTAAAAAAGCTAGCATAGAACGCTAGCATACTAATATAAAAGACGTTGGCATACTTCTAAGATGGCGCCAAGTATCAAAATCTATGATTTTTAGGTCTAAACATACAAAATTAGCTAAAAAAAAGCTAGCATAAAAGGTTAGCAGACTAATATAAAAGACGTTGGCATACTTCTAAGATGCCGTCAAGTATCAAAAATCAATGATTTTTAGGTTTAAATATTCAAAATTAGCTAAAAAGCTAGCATAAAACATTAGCATAATAATATAAACGCAATGGCATACTTCTAAGATGGCGCCAAGTATCCAAATCCATGATTTTTAGGTTTAAACATACAAAATTAGCTAAAAAAAAACCTACCATAAAACGTTAGCATACTAATATAAAAGACGTTGGCATACTTCTAAGATGGCGCCAAGTATCCACATCCATTATTTTTATGTTTAAACGTACAAAATTAGCTAAAAAAAAAGCTAGCATAAAAGGTTAGCATACTAATATAAAAGACGTTGGTATACTTCTAAGATGGCGCCAAGTATCAAAATCTATGATTTTTAGGTTTAAACATACAAACTTAGCTAAAAAAGCTAGCATAAAACGTTAGCATACTAATATAAAAGACGTTGGCATACTTCTAAGATGGCGCCAAGTATCCAAATCCATTATTTTTATGTTTAAACGTACAAAATTAGCTAAACAAAAGCTAGCATAAAAGGTTAGCAGACTAATATAAAAGACGTTGGCATACTTCTGAGATGGCGCCAAGTATCAAAATCTATGATTTTTTGGTCTAAACATACAAAATTAGCTAAAAAATCTAGCATAAAGCGTTAGCATACTAATATAAAAGACGTTGCCATACTTCTAAGATGGCGCCAAGTATCCAAATCCATTATTTTTATGTTTAAACGTACAAAATTATCTAAAAAAAAAAAAGCTAGCATAAAAGGTTAGCATACTAATATAAAAGACGTTGGCATACTTCTATGATGGCGCCAAGTATCCAAATCCATTATTTTTATGTTTAAACGTACAAAATAAGCTAAAAAAAAGCTAACATAAAAGGTTAGCATACTAATATAAAAGACGTTGGCATACTTCTAAGATGGCGCCAAGTATCCAAATCCATTATTTTTATGTTTAAACGTACAAAATTAGCTAAAAAAAAAAGCTAGCATAAAAGGTTAGCAAACTAATATAAAAGACGTTGGTATACTTCTAAGATGGCGCCAAGTATCCACATCCATTATTTTTATGTTTAAACGTACAAAATTAGCTAAAAAAAAAAGCTAGCATAAAAGGTTAGCAGACTAATATAAAAGACGTTGGCATACTTCTAAGATGGCGCCAAGTATCCAAATCTATGATTTTTAGGTTTAAACATACAAACTTAGCTAAAAAAAACTACCATAAAACATTAGCATACTAATATAAAAGATGTTGGCATACTTCTAAGATGGCGCCAAGAATCCAAATCCATGATTTTTAGGTTTAAACGTACAAAATTAGCTAAAAAGCTAGCATAAAACGTTAGCATTCTCATATAAAAGACATTAGCATACTTCTAAGATGGCGTCAAGTATCCAAATCTATGATTTTTAGGTTTAAATATTCAAAATTAGCTAAAAAGCTAGCATAAAACATTAGCATAATAATATAAACGCAATGGCATACTTCTAAGATGGCGCCAAGTATCCAAATCTATGATTTTTAGGTTTAAACAAACAAACTTAGCTAAAAAAAACTACCATAAAACGTTAGCATACTAATATAAAAGATGTTGGTATACTTCTAAGATGGCGCCAAGAATCCAAATCCATGATTTTTAGGTTTAAACGTACACAATTAGCTAAAAAAGCTAGCATAAAACATTAGCATACTAATATAAAAGACGTTGGCATACTTCTAAGATGGCGCCAAGTATCCAAATCCATTATTTTTATGTTTAAACGTATAAAATTAGGTAAAAAAAGCTAGCATAAAAGGTTAGCAAACTAATATAAAAGACGTTGGCATACTTCTAAGATGGCGCCAAGTATCAAAATCTATGATTTTTAGGTCTAAACATACAAAATTAGCTAAAAAAGCTAGCATAAAACGTTAGCATTCTCATATAAAAGACATTAGCATACTTCTAAGATGGCGTCAAGTATCCAAATCTATGATTTTTAGGTTTAAATATTCAAAATTAGCTAAAAAAGCTAGCATAAAACATTAGCATAACAATATAAACGCAATGGCATACTTCTAAGATGGCGCCAAGTATCCAAATCCATGATTTTTAGGTTTAAACATACAAAATTAGCTAAAAAAAAACTACCATAAAATGTTAGCATACTAATATAAAAGATGTTGGCATACTTCTAAGATGGCGCCAAGAATCCAAATCCATGATTTATAGGTTTAAACGTACAAAATTAGCTAAAAAAGCTAGCATTAAACATTAGCATTCTCATAAAAAAGACATAAGCATACTTCTAAGATGGCGTCAAGTATCAAAATCAATGATTTTTAGGTTTAAATATTCAAAATTAGCTAAAAAGCTAGCATAAAACATTAGCATAATAATATAAACGCAATGGCATACTTCTAAGATGGCGCCAAGTATCCAAATCAATGATTTTTAGGTTTAAACATACAAACTTAGCTAAAAAAAACTACCATAAAACGTTAGCATACTAATATAAAAGATGTTGGTATACTTCTAAGATGGTGCCAAGAATCCAAATCCATGATTTTTAGGTTTAAACATACACAATTAGCTAAAAAAGCTAGCATAAAACGTTAGCATACTAATATAAAAGACGTTGGCATACTTCTAAGATGGCGCCAAGTATCAAAATCTATGATTTTTAGGTCTAAACATACAAAATTAGCTAAAAAAGCTAGTATAAAACGTTAGCATACTAATATAAAAGACGTTGGCATACTTCTAAGATGGCGCCAAGTATCCACATCCATTATTTTTATGTTTAAACGTACAAAATTAGCTAAAAAAAAAGCTAGCATAAAAGGTTAGCAGACTAATATAAAAGACGTTGGCGTACTTCTAAGATGGCACCAAGTATCAAAATCTATGATTTTTAGGTCTAAACGTACAAAATTAGCTAAAAAAAAGCTAGCATAAAATGTTAGCAGACTAATATAAAAGACGTTGGTATACTTCTAAGATGGCGCCAAGTATCAAAATCTATGATTTTTAGGTCTAAACATACAAAATTAGCTAAAAAAGCTAGCATAAAACGTTAGCATACTAATATAAAAGATGTTGGCATACTTCTAAGATGGCGCCAAGTATCCAAATCCATTATTTTTATGTTTAAACGTACAAAATTAGCTAAAAAAAAAAAACTACCATAAAACGTTAGCATACTAATATAAAAGATGTTGGCATACTTCTAAGATGGCGCGAAGAATCCAAATCCATGATTTTTAGGTTTAAACGTACAAAATTAGCTAAAAAAGCTAGCATAAAACATTAGCATTCTCATATAAAAGACATTCGCATACTTCTAAGATGGTGTCAAGTATCAAAATCAATGATTTTTAGGTTTAAATATTCAAAATTAGCTAAAAAGCTAGCATAAAACATTAGCATAATAATATAAACGCAATGGCATACTTCTAAGATGGCGCCAAGAATCCAAATTCATGATTTTTAGGTTTAAACATACAAAATTAGCTAAAAAAAAAACTACCATAAAACGTTAGCATACTAATATAAAAGATGTTGGCATACTTCTAAGATGGCGCCAAGAATCCAAATCCATGATTTTTAGGTTTAAACGTACAAAATTAGCTAAAAAAGCTAGCATAAAACCTTAGCATTCTCATATAAAAGACATTAGCATATTCTAAGATGGCGTCAAGTATCAAGATCAATGATTTTTAGGTTTAAATATTCAAAATTAGCTAAAAACGCTAGCATAAAACATTAGCATAATAATATAAACGCAATGGCATACTTCTAAGATGGCGCCAAGTATCCAAATCCATGATTTTTAGGTTTAAACGTATAAAATTAGCTAAAAAAACTACCATAAAACGTTAGCATACTAATATAAAAGATGTTGGCATACTTCTAAGATGGCGCCAAATATCAAAATCTATGATTTTTAGGTCTAAACATACAAAATTAGCTAAAAAAGCTAGCATAAAACATCAGCATTCTCATATAAAAGACATTCGCATACTTCTAAGATGGCGTCAAGTATCAAAATCAATGATTTTTAGGTTTAAATATTCAAAATTAGCTAAAAGGCTAGCATAAAACATTAGCATAATAATATAAACGCAATGGCATACTTCTAAGATGGCGCCAAGTATCCAAATCCATTATTTTTATGTTTAAACGTACAAAATTAGCAAAAAAAAAAAAAGCTAGCATAAAAGGTTAGCAGACTAATATAAAAGACGTTGGCATACTTCTAAGATGGCGCCAAGTATCAAAATCTATGATTTTTTAGGTTTAAATATACAAAATTAGCTAAAATAACTAGCATAAAATGTTAGCATTCTAACATTAGCGCCGTTAGCATACTTCCATTACTGCGGCAAGCATCAAAATCCATGATTTTTAGGATTAAACATACAGATGTAGTTAAAAAGCTAGCATTAGCATTCAAATGTGATGACATATGACAAGTTAGCGTACTTCTAAGGTAGCGCCAAGTATTAAACTGCCCTATTCAAGGTGTTAAACAGCTAGCTAAAACATTAGCATGCTAATGTTGGCATGCTAATATAATAAACATTAGCATACTTCAAAGATTGTGCCAAGCATCAAAATCCATGAATTTTAGGTTTAAACATGCAAATGTAGCTAAAAAGCTATCATAAAACATTAGCATTCGATTGTCTAGCATAATGACAAGTTAGCGTTCTTCTAAGGTAGCGTCAAGTAGTCAAATTTTAGGTGTAAACATACAAAATTAGCTGAACAGCTGGTATAAGAAGTTAGCATGCTAACATTACCATAGTTTATTTATTTATTATTTTTACGTTTAAACATATCAAATGAGCTAAAAAGCTATCATAAAACATTAGCATTCTAACATCCAGCATGATGACATAGGACAAGTTAGCGTACTTCTAAGGCAGCGGCAAGTATTAAAATGCGCTATTTTAGATGTAGACATACAAAACTAGCTGATACAGCTAGCATAAGACTTTAGCATGCTAACATAAGCATGCATACTTCCAAAATGGCGCCAAGTATCAAAATTCATGATTTTTACATCCAAACATAAAATATTAACTAAAAAGATAGCAAAAAAAAAAGGACAGCATGCTAACGCGGTCACAAGTATGCTAACAGCTAACGTGTGAAAAAAAAATAAAAAATTGAATTCTTAAAAAAAAAAAAAATAGTAATATAAAAATATTTTTAAAAAATGATTTGAGCTCTTTTAAATATTTTTTTTAATTACCAATCTAATTTTGAATCAAAATAAATCAGAATAAATGTTTTTTTGCACCCCTAAAAATAGACATGTTCCCTGAAACTGTTTTGTACTTCTGCAGCTTGCATTAGCATCGCCAGCTAATACAACAAGTAGATACAAACATTGTGTTGCTTGTATCAACCAAACTGCAGGCGTATTCACATCTTTTTCCAGAAAAGTCCGGTCTCATCACAATTAAAACTTGCTGTGGCCTGCTTCGTTAACTCCTCCATAATTGTTTTTTCCATTGATACACACTTTGGGGGGGGAAAAATTGTTAGCTTGTTAGCATTAGCAATCTGTTCACTCTTGTTGAGGCTAATAACCACACAAATGGAGTGTCAAAGACTACTTTTACAACATTTAATGAAGTAAATAGTTCATATTTGATGTCATTCATCTGTAAATAACAATATATGAATAATAAATGTCAGTGTTTTTCTCACATTGACAGCACGAACGCTTTAGCTTGTTAGCATTAGCATTCTGTTCACTCTGGTTGAGGCTAATAACCACACAAATGGAGTGTCAATGACTACTTTTACGACATTTAATAAAGTAAATAGTTCATATTTGATGTCATTTATCTGTAAATAACAATACATAAATGTCAGTGTTTATCTCACAATTTAAAACACGAACATGTTGCTTTAGCTTGTTAGCATTAGCATTCTGTTCAATATGGTTGAGGCTAATAACCACACAAATGGAGTGTCACTGACTACTTTTACAACATTTAATGAAATAAATAGTTCATATTTGATGTCATTTATCTGTAAATAATATATAAATAATAAATGTCAGTGTTGATCTCACATTGACAGCACAAACACTTTAGCTTGTTAGCATTAGCATTCTGTTCACTCTTGTTGAGGCTAATAACCACACAAATGGAGTGTCACTGACTACTTTTACAACATTTAATGACGTAAATAGTTCATCTTTGATGTCATTTATCTGTAAATAACAATATATAAATAATGTCAGTGTTTATCTCACATTGAAAGCACAAACACTTCGCTTTAGCTTGTTAGCTTGTTAGCATTAGCATTCTGTTCACTCTGGTTGAGGCTAATAATCACACAAATAAAGTGTCACTGACTACTTTTACAACATTTAATGATGTAAGTAGTTAATATTGGATGTCATTTATCTGTAAATAACAATATATAAATAATGTCAGTGTTTATCTCACAATTTACAACACAAACATGTCGCTTTAGCTTGTTAGCATTAGCATTCCGTTCACTCTTGTTGAGGCTAATAACCACACAAATGGAGTGTCAATGACTACTTTTACAACATTTAATGAAGTAAATAGTTCATATTTGATGTCATTTATCTGTAAATAACAATATATAAATAATGTCAGTGTTTATCTCACATTGAAAGCACAAACACTTCGCTTTAGCTTGTTAGCTTGTTAGCATTAGCATTCTGTTCACTCTGGTTGAGGCTAATAATCACACAAATGGAGTGTCACTGACTACTTTTACAACATTTAATGAAGTAAATAGTTCATATTTGATGTCATTTATCTGTAAATAACAATATATAAATGTCAGTGTTTATCTCACAATTTACAACACGAACACGTCGCTTTAGCTTGTTAGCATTAGCATTCTGTTCACTCTGTTTGAGGCTAATAACCACACAAATGGAGTGTCAATGACTACTTTTACAACATTTAATGACATAAATAGTTCATCTTTGATGTCATTTACCTGTAAATAACAATATATAAATAATGTCAGTGTTTATCTCACATTGAAAGCACAAACACTTCGCTTTAGCTTGTTAGCTTGTTAGCATTAGCATTCTGTTCACTCTGGTTGAGGCTCATAACCACACAAATGGAGTGTCACTGACTACTTTTACCATATTTAATGATGTAAGTAGTTAATATTGGATGTCATTTATCTGTAAATAACAATATATAAATAATGTCAGTGTTTATCTCACAATTTACAACACAAACATGTCGCTTTAGCTTGTTAGCATTAGCAATGCATTCACTCTTGTTGAGGCTAATAACCACACAAATGGAGTGTCAATGACTACTTTTACAACATTTAATGACATAAATAGTTCATCTTTGATGTCATTTACCTGTAAATAACAATATATAAATAATGTCAGTGTTCATCTCACATTGAAAGCACAAACACTTCGCTTTAGCTTGTTAGCTTGTTAGCATTAGCATTCTGTTCACTCTGTTTGAAGCTAATAATCACACAAATGGAGTGTCACTGACTACTTTTACCATATTTAATGATGTAAGTAGTTAATATTGGATGTCATGTATCTGTAAATAACAATATATAAATAATGTCAGTGTTTATCTCACACTGACAGCACAAACACTTTAGCTTGTTAGCATTAGCATTCTGTTCACTCTGGTTGAGGCTCATAATCACACAAATGGAGTGTCACTGACTACTATTACAACATTTAATCAAGTAAATAGTTCATTTTTTATGTCAATTATCTGTAAATAACAATATATAAATGTCAGTGTTTATCTCACAATTTACAACACGA
>NC_084578.2:6105000-6135000 GCF_033978685.3 Nerophis lumbriciformis
TGTGTGTGTGTGTGTGTGTGTGTGTGTGTGTGTGTGTGTGTGTGTGTGTGTGTGTGTGTGTGTGTGTGTGTGTGTGTGTGTGTGTGTGTGTGTGTGTGTGTGGTATTCATATTATAGGCTGGCAGCTTGCAATGTCCCCCTGCCCCGGCAGTGTAAAACAAAAAGCACATTTAACAAATGGGCTGTCAATTGTGAAAAATGAATCTCCTAATAGTGCAGTTTTACCTCCGAAATTGCTGAGAAAATGGCCGCGTTTTAAATCGTAAACAGTAAATATAGCACTTAAGTTGTCAGCAGACATTTAAAACAACGACAGGGCCAATTTCAGCCCGTGCTCTCGTATATCATTAATTCCTGTGCACCTGGTGGTGCGTTTCATACAAATGAAGATAAAGAAAATGCTAATTGTAAGTTTGAGTCCTGGGTTAGGATGGGTACTGAATTCCATACTTTTTTGCCACCGATTGAATCCCACCGGTCCTACCAATTCACGCTATTTTGTGTAAATATATAAAATTAGCTGAACAGCTAACATAAGACTTTAGCATGCTAACCTAAGCATGCATACTTCTTAGATGATGCCAAGTATAAAAATTCATGATTTTTAGGTTTAAACACATCAAATTAGCTAAAAAGCTAGCATAAAACATTAGCATTCTAACGTCTAGCATGATGATATAGGACAAGTTAGCGTACTTCTACGGTATTAAAATGCACTATTTTAAGTGTAAACATACAAAATTAGCTGAAAAGCTAGCATACGACTTTAGCATGCTAACATAAGCATGCATACATCCAAGATGGTGCCAAGTATCAAAATTCATTTATTACAATCATTGCAAGCTGGGTAATGTTTGCTGTGGTCTGGGACAACATGGCGAACTAACAACTATCAGAAATCCAGCCAATATTACATGCAGATTGTCAAGACTTGGTCCTTGGATTTTGTTTTTCCAGAAGGCAACGGAAAGTTGGCTCGGGCGAGACGAGAATGGGAGTACATATTTATTTTTACTATAACAAAAGAAACAAACTAAAGGCGCGCACAAGGCGGAAGTACAAACTTGACAAATGAAACAAATACTTGCACGTGGGCAAAAAACTAAGGACATGAACAAAAGTCGCTAACTGTGGCATGAATAGAAACAACTTACTTGGACATGGCATGAAGTGCGCAGAGGTAAACAGAGTGGGAAGCAGAGTGTGACAGGGGTATGATGTCGCCAGACAGACAGCCTGGCAACTGGAAGCTTAAATAATAGTGACATGATTAAAGACAGGTGCGTGAGTCGTGAGGGCAGGTGAAAACTAATGGGTTGCTATGGTGACAAACAAGAGTGCACAATGAGTCCAAACGTGGAACAGGTGAAACTAAAGGGTAACCATGGAAACAAAACAAGGGAGTGAAAAGCCAGAAACTAAAGAGTCCAATAAATAAACAAAACAAAACATGACTAAAACAAAACATGATTACACAGACATGACACAGATAATGTGTCATGAGACATGCAAAACTACATTATATACACAGAGGTAAAGGAAATTAAATGAGCTCAAATATACCTACAAACGAGACATAATGATGCATTATGTACATACAGCTAGCCTAAATAGCATGTTAGCATCGATTAGCTTGCCGTCATGGATTGACCAAATATGCCTGATAAGCACTCCAGCAAATCAATAAAATCAACAAAGCTCACCTTTGTGGATTCACGCGCAGCATAAAACTTTTGGTGGACAAAACGAGGCATGATGATGCAATATGTACATACAGCTATCCTGAATAGCATATTAGCATCAATTAGCTTGCAGTCACGCTCTGACTAAATATGTCTGATTAGCACTCCACACAAGTCAATAACATCAACAAAGCTCAACCTTTGTGCATTCACGCACAGCATAAAACGTTTGGTGGACAAAACGAGGCATGATGATGCAATATGTACATACAGCTATCCTGAATAGCATATTAGCATCGATTAGCTTGCAGTCACGCTCTGACTAAATATGTCTGATTAGCACTCCACACAAGTCAGTAACATCAACAAAGCTCAACCTTTGCGCATTCACGCACAGCATAAAACATTCGGTGGACAAAACGAGGCATAATGATGCAATATGTACATACAGCTATCCTGAATAGCATATTAGCATCAATTACCTTGCAGTCACGCTCTTACTAAATATGTCTGATTAGCACTCCACACAAGTCAATAACATCAACAAAGCTCAACCTTTGTGCATTCACGCACAGCATAAAACGTTTGGTGGACAAAACGAGGCATAATGATGCAATATGTACATACAGCTATCCTGAATAGCATATTAGCATCAATTAGCTTGCAGTCACACTCTGACTAAATATGTCTGATTAGCACTCCACACAAGTCAATAACGTCAACAAAGCTCAACCTTTGTGCATTCACGCACAGCATAAAACGTTTGGTGGACAAAACGAGGCATAATGATGCAATATGTACATACAGCTATCCTGAATAGCATGTTAGCATCGATTAGCTTGCAGTCACGCTCTGACTAAATATGCCTGATTAGCACTCCACACAAGTCAATAACATCAACAAAGCTCACCCTTTGCGCATTCACGCACAGCATAAAACGTTTGGTGGACAAAATGAGGCATAATGATGCAATATGAACATACAGTTATCCTGAATAGCATATTAGCATCAATTAGCTTGCAGTCACACTCTGACTAAATATGTCTGATTAGCACTCCACACAAGTCAATAACATCAACAAAGCTCAACCTTTGTGCATTCATGCACAGCATAAAACGTTTGGTGGACAAAACGAGGCATGATGATGCAATATGTACATACAGCTATCCTGAATAGCATGTTAGCATCAATTACCTTGCAGTCACACTCTGACTAAATATGTCTGATTAGCACTCCACACAAGTCAATAACATCAACAAAGCTCAACCTTTGCGCATTCACGCACAGCATAAAACTTTTGGTGGACAAAACGAGGCATGATGATGCAATATGTACATACAGCTATCCTGAATAGCATGTTAGCATCGATTAGCTTGCAGTCACGCTCTGACTAAATATGCCTGATTAGCACTCCACACAAGTCTAACGTCAACAAAGCTCAACCTTTGTGCATTCACGCACAGCATAAAACATTTGGTGGACAAAACGAGGCATGATGATGCAATATGTACATACAGCTATCCTGAATAGCATGTTAGCATCGATTAGCTTGCAGTCACGCTCTGACTAAATATGCCTGATTAGCACTCCACACAAGTCTAACGTCGACAAAGCTCACCTTTGTCCATTCACGCACAGCATAAAACGTTTGGTGGACAAAATGAGACAAAGAAGGAGCGGGAGATTTGACAATTACCAAAATGTCACGGAACATCTAACAAATTAAGATAAGCAATAAAAAAATATGTAGGAGAAAATATAAATCACAAAGTCATTTTATTGCGTCCGTAATACAAGAGGTGTGTTTACGTCTAAATGTGTCCAATAGTGGGTATTAGGTTACCATTACACGTGTGCTATATATTGTTGTTTATCAGCCACGCTGCCTCACTTACCCCTAGTTGGGAGCCAGCAGGATCGCTGCAATAATTGAAGGTCAACAAGCGGTGGTGGAGAGGAGGGTGATGTTAATGAAGCCTGCATGGCAGGAGGGAAACGGCTGGGGAAGCCATACCATTTCCATACTCTATTAGGTAGTGACCAACTTGGCGCCTAGTTTGTGCGTAGACGTTCAGGGAGGTTCTCTGTTAACGCTGAGGCGGATTATCTCAATTTTACGCACCGGTATTAAAGCCACACCCACACCGGACGAAAATCCACAGTCAGAAGTTTACATGCACAAAAACTGGAGATGTTTGGCCACAATACCCAGCAATATGTTTGGAGGAGAAAATGTGAGGCCTTTAATCCCAGGAACACCATGCATACCGTCCAGCATGGTGGTGATAGTATTATGCTCTGGGCCTGTTTTGCTGCCAATGGAACTGGTGCTTTTAATGGGACAACGAAAAAGGAGGATTATTGTCATGTTCAAACACTGATGGCATCTATTAAACAAGACAAGAAGCAAAGAATAAAACTCCTCTTTTATTTAGACTTTCCCTGATTACATGGCAACAGCTGTTTCCAAAGGGATCGGGGTCATAAACAGCCGTCGCCTTTGATTACAAAACAGTTCAAAAGAAAAGGTCGGTTCAAAAAAGAGGTCGTAAAAGAGTTTAAAAAAGAGGTGTCTGTAACTTGGGCAGATCCTGCCTTCTCTCCGCTTTGTAGTTCTTGGGTCAAAACAATATCTTTCTGTTGATTACAATACATGAAAGAAACAGAACACCTTCATGTTGCTTCCCATCCTACACAGTGGAGTTTTACAAGCCTTCTTCTATGGTAGGATCATAGCCAGCTTTTGTCTTCTCGCCGGGAAATCATGGAAAAAGTACGACTGTATATTGTGAAATGAGATATTTACACAGTAAGATTCTGCTAATGTTTATTTAAAAAATAATGTGAATACAATTACAGTCACTCTTCGTTTATCGCGGTTAATTGGGACTGGACATAACCACAATTAAAAGATTTCCACAAAATAGGATAATCTTTTATTTTGTTTTATTTATATATTTATATATACATATATATATATTTTATTTATTTATGTATTTATTTTTTAAATGTACGATTATCATTAATAAATCTAAAATGTTCATAGTTAGAGTCTAAAAAACTGTTAATGACCTTCCAAATAGTTTTTTTTAAAACATAATGAGAGCCCTCTAAACATGAAATAACACCCATAACTGTATTTCCGGACTATAGGGCGCACCGGTATATAAGCCGCACCCACTAAATGTTAGAATAATTTTTTTTTCATATATTAGCTGCAGATATATACGCTGTGAAATTAGTTATTTACACAAAAATATTTTGTAAATGATTATACCTTAATTTCCAAATGGAACACGGCAGTAAAACGGCTGATCAAACAAAACAGAAGTCATGGACCCGCTAGCTATGGAAGCTAGTTCTCCAATCAGCTAAACAGACTCAATAACTCCACGGTGATGTTTTGGTGAGTTTATGAAACTGAAACAAAATGCCATTGTAAATTAATAATACTAACACAGACACTTGTAAACATGTTAGCATACTAGCTATTGCTTCGTTTATCGCGCTTAATTGGGACTGGACATAACCACAATTAAAAGATTTCCGCAAAATAGGATAATCTTTTATTTTGTTTTATTTATATATTTATATATATATATATATATATTTTATTTATTTATGTATTTATTTTTTAAATGTACGATTATCATTAATAAATCTAAAATGTTCATAGTTAGAGTCTAAAAAACTGTTAATGACCTTCCAAATCGTTTTTTTAAAACATAATGAGAGCCCTCTAAACATGAAATAACACCCATATACTGTATTTCCGGACTATAAGGCGCACCGGTATATAAGCCTCACCCACTAAATGTGAGAAGAATTTTTTTTTCCATATATTAGCCGCAGATATATACGTTGTGAAATTAGTTATTTACACAAAAATATTTTGTAAATGATTATACCTTAATTTCCAAATGGAACACGGCAGTAAAACGGCTGATCAAACAAAACAGAAGTTATGGTCATGGACCCGCTAGCTATGGAAGCTAGTTCTCCAATCAGCTAAACAGACTCAATAACTCCACGGTGATGTTTTGGTGAGTTTATGAAACTGAAACAAAATGCCATTGTAAATTAATAATACTAAAACAGACACTTGTAAACATGTTAGCATACTAGCTATTGCTTCGTTTAGCGCGCTTAATTGGGACTGGACATAACCACAATTAAAAGATTTCCACAAAATAGGATAATCTTTTATTTTGTTTTATTTATATATTTATATATACATATATATACATTTTATTTATTTATGTATTTATTTTTTAAATGTACGATTATCATTAATAAATCTAAAATGTTCATAGTTAGAGTCTAAAAAACTGTTAATGACCTTCCAAATAGTTTTTTTTAAACATAATGAGAGCCCTCTAAACATGAAATAACACCCATATACTGTATTTCCGGACTATAGGGCGCACCGGTATATAAGCCGCACCCACTAAATGTTAGAAGAATTTTTTTTTCCATATATTAGCCGCAGATATATACTTTGTGAAATTAGTTATTTACACAAAAATATTTTGTAAATGATTATACCTTAATTTCCAAATGGAACACGGCAGTAAAACGGCTGATCAAACAAAACAGAAGTCATGGTCATGGACCCGCTAGCTACGGAAGCTAGTTCTCCAATCAGCTAAACAGACTCAATAACTCCACGGTGATGTTTTGGTGAGTTTATGAAACTGAAACAAAATGCCATTGTAAATTAATAATACTAACACAGACACTTGTAAACATGTTAGCATACTAGCTATTGCTTCGTTTATCGCGCTTAATTGGGACTGGACATAACCACAATAAAAAGATTTCCGCAAAATAGGATTATCTTTTATTTTGTTTTATTTATATATTTATATATACATATATATATATTTTATTTATTTATGTATTTATTTTTTAAATGTACGATTATCATTAATAAATCTAAAATGTTCATAGTTAGAGTCTAAAAACTGTTAATGACCTTCCAAATAGTTTTTTTAAAACATAATAAGAGCCCTCTAAACATGAAATAACACCCATATACTGTATTTCCGGACTATAAGGCGCACCGGTATATAAGCCTCACCCACTAAATGTGAGAAGAATTTTTTTTCCATATATTAGCCGCAGATATATACGTTGTGAAATTAGTTATTTACACAAAAATATTTTGTAAATGATTATACCTTAATTTCCAAATGGAACACGGCAGTAAAACGGCTGATCAAACAAAGCAGAAGTCATGGTCATGGACCCGCTAGCTACGGAAGCTAGTTCTCCAATCAGCTACACAGACTCAATAACTCCACGGTGATGTTTTGGTGAGTTTATGAAACTGAAACAAAATGCCATTGTAAATTAATAATACCAAAACAGACACTTGTAAACATGTTAGCATACTAGCTATTGCTTCGTTTATCGCGCTTAATTGGGACTGGACATAACCACGATAAAAAGATTTCCGCAAAATAGGATTATCTTTTATTTTGTTTTATTAATATATTTATATAAACATATATTTTTTTTTTTTATTTATTTATGTATTTATTTTTTAAATGTACGATTATCATTAATAAATCTAAAATGTTCATAGTTAGAGTCTAAAAAACTGTTAATGACCTTCCAAATAGTTTTTTTAAAACATAATAAGAGCCCTCTAAACATGAAATAACACCCATATACTGTATTTCCGGACTATAAGGTGCACCGGTATATAAGCCGCACCCACTAAATGTTAGAATAAATTTTTTTTCCATATATTAGCCGCAGATATATACGTTGTGAAATTAGTTATTTACACAAAAATATTTTGTAAATGATTATACCTTAATTTCCAAATGGAACACGGCAGTAAAACGGCTGATCAAACAAAACAGAAGTCATGGTCATGGACCCGCTAGCTACGGAAGCTAGTTCTCCAATCAGCTAAACAGACTCAATAACTCCACGGTGATGTTTTTGTGAGTTTATGAAACTGAAACAAAATGCCATTGTAAATTAATAATACTAACACAGACACTTGTAAACATGTTAGCATACTAGCTATTGCTTCGTTTATCGCGCTTAATTGGGACTGGACATAACCACAATTAAAAGATTTCCACAAAATAGGATAATCTTTTATTTTGTTTTATTTATATATTTATATATATATATATATTTTATTTATTTATGTATTTATTTTTTAAATGTACGATTATCATTAATACATCTAAAATGTTCATAGTTAGAGTCTAAAAAACTGTTAATGACCTTCCAAATAGTTTTTTTAAAACATAATAAGAGCCCTCTAAACATGAAATAACACCCATATACTGTATTTCCGGACTATAAGGTGCACCGGTATATAAGCCGCACCCACTAAATGTTAGAATAAATTTTTTTTCCATATATTAGCCGCAGATATATACGTTGTGAAATTAGTTATTTACACAAAAATATTTTGTAAATGATTATACCTTAATTTCCAAATGGAACACGGCAGTAAAACGGCTGATCAAACAAAACAGAAGTCATGGTCATGGACCCGCTAGCTACGGAAGCTAGTTCTCCAATCAGCTAAACAGACTCAATAACTCCACGGTGATGTTTTTGTGAGTTTATGAAACTGAAACAAAATGCCATTGTAAATTAATAATACTAACACAGACACTTGTAAACATGTTAGCATACTAGCTATTGCTTCGTTTATCGCGCTTAATTGGGACTGGACATAACCACAATTAAAAGATTTCCACAAAATAGGATAATCTTTTATTTTGTTTTATTTATATATTTATATATATATATATATTTTATTTATTTATGTATTTATTTTTTAAATGTACGATTATCATTAATACATCTAAAATGTTCATAGTTAGAGTCTAAAAAACTGTTAATGACCTTCCAAATAGTTTTTTTTAAACATAATGAGAGCCCTCTAAACATGAAATAACACCCATATACTGTATTTCCGGACTATAGGGCGCACCGGTATATAAGCCGCACCCACTAAATGTTAGAAGAATTTTTTTTTCCATATATTAGCCGCAGATATATACGTTGTGAAATTAGTTATTTACACAAAAATGTTTTGTAAATGATTATACCTTAATTTCCAAATGGAACACGGCAGTAAAACGGCTGATCAAACAAAACAGAAGTCATGGTCATGGCCCCGCTAGCTACGGAAGCTAGTTCTCCAATCAGCTAAACAGACTCAATAACTCCACGGTGATGTTTTGGTGAGTTTATGAAACTGAAACAAAATGCCATTGTAAATTAATAATACTAACACAGACACTTGTAAACATGTTAGCATACTAGCTATTGCGTCGTTTATCGCGCTTAATTGGGACTGGACATAACCACAATTAAAATATTTCCACAAAATAGGATAATCTTTTATTTTCTTTTATTTATATATTTATATATATATATATATTTTTTTTTATTTTTTTATTTTTTTTTATTTATGTATTTATTTTTTAAATGTACGATTATCATTAATAAATCTAAAATGTTCATAGTTAGAGTCTAAAAAAACTGTTAATGACCTTCCAAATAGTTTTTTTAAAAACATAATAAGAGCCCTCTAAACATGAAATAACACCCATATACTGTATTCCCGGACTATAGGGTGCACCGGTATATAAGCCGCACCCACTAAATGTTAGAAGAATTTTTCCATATATTAGCCGCAGATATATACGTTGTGAAATTAGTTATTTACACAAAAATATTTTGTAAATGATTATACCTTAATTTCCAAATGGAACACGGCAGTAAAACGGCTGATCAAACAAAACAGAAGTCATGGTCATGGACCCGCTAGCTACGGAAGCTAGTTCTCCAATCAGCTAAACAGACTCAATAACTCCACGGTGATGTTTTGGTGAGTTTATGAAACTGAAACAAAATGCCATTGTAAATTAATAATACTAACACAGACACTTGTAAACATGTTAGCATACTAGCTATTGCTTCGTTTATCACGCTTAATTGGGACTGGACATAACCACAATTAAAAGATTTCCACAAAATAGGATAATCTTTTATTTTGTTTTATTTATATATTTATATATATATATATATTTTATTTATTTATGTATTTATTTTTTAAATGTACGATTATCATTAATACATCTAAAATGTTCATAGTTAGAGTCTAAAAAACTGTTAATGACCTTCCAAATAGTTTTTTTTAAACATAATGAGAGCCCTCTAAACATGAAATAACACCCATATACTGTATTTCCGGACTATAGGGCGCACCGGTATATAAGCCGCACCCACTAAATGTTAGAAGAATTTTTTTTTCCATATATTAGCCGCAGATATATACGTTGTGAAATTAGTTATTTACACAAAAATGTTTTGTAAATGATTATACCTTAATTTCCAAATGGAACACGGCAGTAAAACGGCTGATCAAACAAAACAGAAGTCATGGTCATGGCCCCGCTAGCTACGGAAGCTAGTTCTCCAATCAGCTAAACAGACTCAATAACTCCACGGTGATGTTTTGGTGAGTTTATGAAACTGAAACAAAATGCCATTGTAAATTAATAATACTAACACAGACACTTGTAAACATGTTAGCATACTAGCTATTGCTTCGTTTATCGCGCTTAATTGGGACTGGACATAACCACAATTAAAAGATTTCCACAAAATAGGATAATCTTTTATTTTGTTTTATTTATATATTTATATATACACATATATACATTTTATTTATGTATGTATTTATTTTGTAAATGTACGATTATCATTAATAAATCTAAAATGTTCATAGTTAGAGTCTAAAAAAAACTGTTAATGACCTTCCAAATAGTTTTTTTAAAACATAATGAGAGCCCTCTAAACATGAAATAACACCCATATACTGTATTCCCGGACTATAGGGCGCACCGGTATATAAGCCTCACCCACTAAATGTGAGAATTTTTTTTTTCCATATATTAGCCGCAGATATATACGTTGTGAAATTAGTTATTTACACAAAAATATTTTGTAAATGATTATACCTTAATTTCCAAATGGAACACGGCAGTAAAACGGCTGATCAAACAAAACAGAAGTCATGGACCCGCTAGCTACGGAAGCTAGTTCTCCAATCAGCTACACAGACTCAATAACTCCACGGTGATGTTTTGGTGAGTTTATGAAACTGAAACAAAATGCCATTGTAAATTAATAATACTAAAACAGACACTTGTAAACATGTTAGCATACTAGCTATTGACATCACGATTGCAAGTACAAATATGCATGAAAACACTCCTATAAACATCACACATGGGGCGGTTTAGTAAGTAAGAATAGTTTTAGTTATATTGTAAAACTTACAATAAGCTTGGAGTGATGAATGATAATTCATAACTAAAACATAATCAATGCAACATTATGACCACCATTACATGTTATGTAGACCACAAGGAAGTCTTTTAAATGTAGAAAAGAAAATCATAATACAACCCTTTTAATGAGCTTTATATTCCGGTGCGCCCTATGGTCCGAAAATGATGGTAGTTATATTGTAAAACCTACAAACGCTGCTGGGAGTGATGAATGAAAAATAATTTCGGGCGGAAAAAACGCCGTGGACGACTACTTCCGGTTTAAGGGACAAAACAGGAGGTACATTTTCAACCCAGCGCAGTAAGCAAACAATAACACACCTCTTTTCAATGTCTCTGTCGGTTGAATGGTTTTAGTTATATTGTAAAACTTACAAACGTTGCTTGGAGTGACGAATGAAGAATTAGCCGCACCGTTCTATAAGCCGCGGGGTTCAAAGCGTAGGAAAAAAAGTAGCGGCTTATAGTATGGAATTTACGCTTTAATAAGTGTGTCAGGGATCAAATTGTGCACGCATCCCTGGGTTTTAAGTGCACATTTCCCAGGGACTATAGAGGCAGGGATTGGCATATAGGGTTTTAATAGCACAGGGTGGCTGTGACTCAATGACTACTCGGCCAGATGCTGGAGAGCCTTTCAAAGCCGTCAAGTCGCCGCCCACACACACTCCTACTGTACATCCATGACTGCCAGATAGAAATATGAACGCTCTTCCTCTCTCTCTCTCTCCACTCTTCCGTCTCTGGAGTTATATTTGTGCCTTCGTTTTGAGGTCGATTTTGAGCACGGGAACGAATATTTTGCAAACAGACAGATTCTATTTTGAGAAGAAATGACACTCAAAGTGAAAAATAAGTATAAATGTACAAACCCCCAAAACCAGTGAAGTTGTCACGTTGTGTAAATGGTAAATAAAAAGAGAATACAATGATTTGCAGCATCGCGTGGAGACATCGGGGGCGGTACCTCTGGATTGGCAGACCGGGGTGGTGGTTCCTCTCTTTAAGAAGGGTGTGTTCTAGAGATGCGCGGATAGGCAATTATTTCATCCGCAACCGCATCAGAAAGTCGTCAACCATCCGCCATCCACCCGTTCTAACATTTGATCAGAACCGCACCCGCCCGTTGTTATATATCTAATATAGACGATGCAAGGCATTAGTGAGGTTATAAAGCTTTTGCCTGTTAAAGAAAGGAGACAGATCCAATGCAGCATAGACATTCGCGTGCCACGCTGTCACGACCCAGACGCACACCAGTGTGCAATCATATGGGAGCCGCGCTAAGCGCACCTCCAAGCACGTCTAGCTGCCGGCGACGGCCGGGTATGGGCCCGACGCTCCAGCGCCATCCATTTTCAGGGCTAGTTGATTCGGCAGGTGGGTTGTTACACACTCCTTAGCGGGTTCCGACTTCCATGGCCACCGTCCTGCTGTCTATATCAACCAGGGTGAGCCCCACCCCTTTCGTGAGCGCACTGCGCGCGGAGTGACCCCTGTTACGCGCCCCCGGCAACAGGGGTGGCGGGCAGGTAAGCTGCACGGGCGGAGCGCGCGGAGTGACCCCTATTACGAGCCCCCGGTCACGGGGGTGGCGGGCAGGTAAGCTGCTTACCTGCTGCGCGTGACGCCGGCCACGGCGAAGGCGGACGAGGCGGGGTGTCGGTGCGGTGGGCGCGGTGGTGACCCTGGACGTGCGTCGGGCCCTTCTCGCGGATCGCCTCAGCTACGGCTCCCGGTGGGGCCCTCTCGGGGGAAGGGGCCTCGGTCCCGGACCCCGGCGAGGCGTCCCTTCTCCGCTCCGTAAAAGTGTCCATCTCTTTTTTTTTTTTTCTTCTGTTGTGGCATATGCAGCAGGTGCCTGCTCGTTTTTTGTATGTGGGTAACAACATTTAACTATGTATATATATTTCCGAATTGGTTTAACTGCCACCCGCCTGAATCTATTTAAAATCTAATTTTTTTTTATTTCAACCGCCCGACCCGACTCGCAGATAAAAGCTAATTTTTTTTTATTTCATCCGCCCGATCCGCGGATAATCCGCGGACTCCGCGGTTGTGCCCACAAACCGCGCATCTCTAGTGTGTTCTAACTATCGTGGGATCACACTCCTTAGCTTTCCCGGTAAGGTCTATTCAGGTGTACTGGAGAGGAGGCTACGCCGAATAGTCCAACCTCGGATTCAGGAGGAACAGTGTGGTTTTCGTCCTGGTCGTGGAACTGTGGACCAGCTCTATACTCTCGGCAGGGTCCTTGAGGGTGCATGGGAGTTTGCCCAACCAGTCTACATGTGCTTTGTGGACTTGGAGAAGGCATTTGACCGTGTCCCTCGGGAAGTCCTGTGGGGAGTGCTCAGAGAGTACGGGGTATCGGACTGTCTGATTGTGGCGGTCCGCTCCCTGTATGATCAGTGTCAGAGCTTGGTCCGCATTGCCGGCAGTAAGTCGGACACGTTTCCAGTGAGGGTTGGACTCCGCCAAGGCTGCCCTTTGTCACCTATTCTGTTCATAACTTTTATGGACCGAATTTCTAGGCGCAGTCAAGGCGTTGAGGGGATCTGGTTTGGTGGCTGCAGGATTAGGTCTCTGCTTTTTGCAGATGATGTGGTCCTGATGGCTTCATCTGGCCAGGATCTTCAGCTCTCGCTGGATCGGTTCGCAGCCGAGTGTGAAGCGACTGGGATGAGAATCAGCACCTCCAAATCCGAGTCCATGGTTCTCGCCCGGAAAAGGGTGGAGTGCCATCTCCGGGTTGGGGAGGAGACCCTGCCCCAAGTGGAGGAGTTCAAGTACCTCGGAGTCTGGTTCACGAGTGAGGGAAGAGTGGATCGTGAGATCGACAGGCGGATCGGTGCGGCGTCTTCAGTAATGCGGACGCTGTATCGATCCGTTGTGGTGAAGAAGGAGCTGAGCCGGAAGGCAAAGCTCTCAATTTACCGGTCGATCTACGTTTCCATCCTCACCTATGGTCATGAGCTTTGGGTTATGACCGAAAGGACAAGATCACTGGTACAAGTGGCCGAAATGAGTTTCCTACGCCGGGTGGCGGGTCTCTGCCTTAGAGATAGGGTGAGAAGCTCTGCCATTCAGCTCTCACTGGATCGGTTCGCAGCCGAGTGTGAAGCGACTCGGATGAGAATCAGCACCTCCAAGTCCGAGTCCACGGTTCTCGCCCGGAAAAGGGTGGAGTGCCATCTCCGGGTTGGGGAGGAGACCCTGCCCCAAGTACCTCGGAGTCTTGTTCACAAGTGGGGGAAGAGTGGATCGTGAGATCTGCTTTTTGAAGATGATGTGGTCCTGATAGCTTCATCTGGCCAGGATCTCCAGCTCTCACTGGATTGGTTCACAGCCGAGTGTGAAGCGACTGGGATGAGAATCAGCACCTGCGAATCCGAGTCCATGGTTCTCACCTGGAAAAGGGTGGAGTGCCATCTCCGGGTTGGGGAGGAGACCCTGCTCCAAGTACCTCGGAGTCTTGTTCACGAGTTGGGGGAAGAGTGGATCGTGAGATCGACAGGCGGATCGGTGAGGCGTCTTCAGTAATGCGGACGCTGTATCGATCCGTTGTGGTGAAGAAGAGCTGAGCCGGAAGACAAAGCTCTCAATTTACCGGTCGATCTACGTTCCCATCCTCACCTATGGTCATGAGCTTTGGGTTATGACCGAAAGGACAAGATCACGGGTACAAGCGGCTGAAATGAGTTTCCTCCGCCGGGTGGTGGGTCTCCGCCTTAGAGATAGGGTGAGAAGCTCTGCCATCCGGGGGGAGCTCAAAGTAAAGCCGCTGCTCCTCCACATCGAGAGGAGCCAGATGAGGTGGTTCGGGCATCTGGTCAGGATGCCACCCGATCGCCTACCTCGGGAGGTGTTTAGGGCATGTCCGATCGGTAGGAGGCCACGGGGAAGACCCAGGACACGTTGGGAAGACTATGTCTCCCGGCTGGCCTGGGAACGCCTCGGGATCCCCCGGGAAGAGCTGGACGAAGTGGCTGGGGAGAAGGAAGTCTGGGCTTCCGCGACCCGACCTCGGATAAGCGGAAGAAGATGGATGGATGGAAGGATACAATGATTTTCAAATCCTTTTCAACTTATATTCAATTGAATAGACTGCAAAGACAAGATACTGTTACGTGTTTGGGGGGGTCGCAGCTTGCTGCCAGGTTCGTTCCCCCGGGATGCAAACGGACCACTCCGGACAGGACGTGTAGGTAGGAACATAATTTATTCTCAAAAACTCGAACAAGTGCCAAAACAGAAAACAAACGTGCCGATCGCACTGGACGCTAAGGCTAACACTTAGCATAGGCAAGAAGACAAGCAATACTCATGTAACTGTAGCATGTAGCAAACAAAGACGCCAGGCCGACTGACCGGCGAAGGCAGCCTTAAATAACGCCTCTCGGGGAACAGGTGAGCGTCCAGAACACCAATCAGAGGCAAGTGAAAATAATAAGCAACCGTGGTAACTAAAACAAACTCAAGGGTGCACAAAACAGGAACTGAGGGAGTCCAAAACTAACCGAAAATACCAAAACATGATCCGGGCCACGGATCATGACAGATACTTAACGTTCGAACTGGAAAACGTACCGCAAATATTAGCTCATTTGGAGTTTGATGCCTGCGACATGTTTTTAAAACAAAGCTGGCACAAGTGGCAATAAATACTGATAAAGTTAAGGAATGCTCATCAAACACTTATTTGGAACACCCCACAGGGGAACAGGCTAATTGGGAACAGGTGGGTGCCATGATTGGGAATCAAAGTAGATTCCATGAAATGCTCAGTCATTCACAAACAAGGACGGGGCGAGGGTCACCACTTTGTGAACAAATGCCTGAGCAAATTGTTGAACAGTTTAAGAACAACATTTTGCAAGGAATTCAGGGATTTCACCATCTACGGTCCGTAATATCATCAAACGGTTCAGAGAATCTGGAGAAATCACAGCTCGTGACCTTAGATCCCTGCATCAAAAAGCGACTTCAGTGTGTAAAGGATATCACCGCATGGGCTCAGGAACACTTCAGAAACCCACTGTCAGTAACTACAGTTGGTCGCTACATCTGTAAGTGCAAGTTAAAACTCTACTATGCAAAGCCGAAGCCATTTATCAACAACACCCGGAAACGCCGCCGGCTTCGTTGGGCCCGAGCTCATCTAAGATGGACTGATGTAAAGTGGAAAAGTTTTCTGTGGTCTGAAAAGCTTCACATATTGGTCCCCTCAGTTTACTCGGTTTATTTGGTCTCCAAACGTTTACTGAGTATTGTTAAAAAGGAAAAGCTGGCACAAGTGGTAAACAAAACTGGGAAAGTTTAGGAATGCTCAGCAAATGCGGGAGCAAATTGTCGAACAGTTTAAGAACAGCCTTTCTCAACGAGCTATTGCAAGGAATTTAGGGATTTCACCATCTACGGTCCGTAATATCATCAAAAGGTTCTGAGAATCTGGAGAAATCACTGCACGTAAGCGGCAATGCTCATGACCTTCGATCCCTGCATCGAAAAGTGACATCAGTGTGTAAAGGATATCACCGCATGGGCTCAGGAACACTTCAGAAACCCACTGTCAGTAACTACAGTTGGTCGCTACATCTATAAGTGCAAGTTAAAACTCTACTATGCAAAGCCAAAGCCATTTATCAACAACACCCGGAAACGCCGCCAGGCTTCGCTGGGCCCGAGCTCATCTAAGATGGACTGATGCAAAGTGGAAAAGTGTTCACAAATTGGTCCCTCAGTTTACTCAGTTTACTTGGTCTCCAAATGTTTACTGAGTGTTGTTAAAAAGGAAAAGCTGGCACAAGTGGCAAACAAGACTGGGAAAGTTTAGGAATGCTCAGCAAATGCGGGAGCAAATTGTCGAACAGTTTAAGAACAGCCTTTCTCAACCAGCTATTGCAAGGAATTTAGGGATTTCACCATCTACGGTCCGTAATATCATCAGAAGGTTCAGAGAATCTGGAGAAATCACTGCACGTAAGCGGCAATGCTCGTGAATTTCGATCCCTGCATCGAAAAGAGACATCAGTGTGTAAAGGATATCACCGCATGGGCTCAGGAACACTTCAGAAACCCACTGTCAGTAACTACAGTTGGTCGCTACATCTGTAAGTGCAAGTTAAAACTCTACTATGCAAAGCCAAAGCCATTTATCAACAACACCCGGAAACGCCGCCGGCTTCGCTGGGCCCGAGCTCATCTAAGATGGACTGATGTAAAGTGGAAAAGTTTTCTGTGGTCTGAAAAGCTTCACATATTGGTCCCCTCAGTTTAATCAGTTTACTTGGTCTCCAAACATTTACTGAGTGTCGTTAAAAAGGAAAAGCTGGCACAAGTGGCAAACAAGACTGGGAACGTTTAGGAATGCTCAGCAAATGCCGGAGCAAATTGTCGAACAGTTTAAGAACAGCCTTTCTCAACCAGCTATTGCAAGGAATTTAGGGATTTCACCATCTACGGTCCGTAATATCATCAGAAGGTTCAGAGAATCTGGAGAAATCACTGCACGTAAGCGGCACTGCTCGTGACTTTCGATCCTTGCATCAAAAAGTGACATCGGTGTGTAAAGGATATCACCGCATGGGCTCAGGAACACTTCAGAAACCCACTGTCAGTAACTACAGTTGGTCGTTACATCCGTAAGTGCAAGTTAAAACTCTACTATGCAAAGCCACAGCCATTTATCAACAACACCCAGAAAGGGCCCGAGCTCATCTTAGATGGACTGATGCAAAAAAAAAAAACTTTTTTTGCAATGTGTTGCTGCCATTAAATTCTAAGTTAATGATTATTTGCACAAAAAAAATGTGAACATTAAATATCTTGTCTTTGCAGTCCATTCAATTGAATATAAGGATTTGCAAAATCATTTTATTCTCTTTTTATGTATGAATGACACAAGGTGACAGGTGGTAATTGATTGGAGCAGCCAACCAGAGCGTGCATTTGTCAAGTTTTCATGATTGGTTGACTTTCAGGCACGCACATAATGATGTGTAAAAACTTAAGGGGAGAAAAATGAATGCGCAGAGAGAGAGAGGAAGAGAGCAGTATTTTATAGCACTTTATTATGGATAATAGCGAACATGCAGACACGGTAATTAAACACAAAATGCATTTACATTCACTCAAAATATTCTATTTTTCCCTTGAGTTGCATTTCTTCTGGAAAACAGCATGTATGTGCTCTGCAAACTCCATTCCTCTATGAAATAACGCCATAAATACCCGCCATTCTGCAAAAAGGGCTATTTAGAATGCAGGACGGAGTGAATACAAAAGCGTGTCTGGCATAGAAAACAAAGCCAACCTCGGTGGCCCACTGGAGGGGTCCTGAGGTCCTGTCAAGGTACCACTGTGCCTGATTTTCATTAGCCAGCGGCCGTGTCACACGGCGTTAACGCACACCCCGGGCCGCCTGTGACGAACGCACACATCTGCCATCCCGGCTCACTTTTAAAAAGAAAATACTTTTGGGCTCCTACCGCGGTGTTGCCATGGTACCCGAATGTGGCAGCCTTCACATCATCACCAATAACTTTCCTGTGCAAAGTCTCCTATTGTGCACGTAACACAGAAATATGAATACATATATATATATATATATATATATATATATATATATAAATATATATATATATATATATATATATATATATATATGTATGTGTGGGAAAAAAATTACAAGACTACTTCATCTCTACAGGCCTGTTTCATGAGGGGGGGTTCCCTCAATCATCAGGAGATTTTAATGGGAGCATTCACATACCATGGTTTATATAGGGCACAGAGTGGGTGGGTACAGGCTGGCGTAGGGGCGTGGTGATTGGCTCATGTGTTACCTAGGAGGTGTTTCCGTCTGTGGCGGCATGCTGATACAACTTCCTCGACGTCACTTTCAACCTGAGAAATAACAGCTACCAACCATTCACGAAATCCAACACAACACTCCAATACGTGCACCATGACAGCAACCACCCACCCACCCACCACCACGAAAAGAATACCTACCGGAATTAATAAAAGGCTATCGATGCTGTCATCTAGCAAAGCTGAATTTGACCAAGCAACCCCCCCGTACCAAAAAGCCCTTGATGAAAGCGGATACAATTTCACCCTCACCTATGAACCCACAGAAAAGGCTGTCCTCACTCAGGTCCGCATGGAGCTGGAGGGGGCGTGGCCTCCAGCTCCGGCTGAAAATCGGGAGATTTTCGGGAGAATATTTGTCCCGGGAGGTTTTCCCGGAAAGGCGCTGAATTTCGGGAGTCTCCCGGAAAATTCGTGAGGGTTGGCAAGTATGATATATATATATATATATACATATATATATATACATATATATATATATATGTATGTATATATATACATATGTTTTCTTGTCTTACATAAGGATTGTGAATAATAGGCAAAATTGTAAAAAAAAAACAAAAAAAAACGTGCAGTTCCTCTTGAAGTCGGTGCTAAAGTTGTGAGTCGCGAGGTGGCGACTAAAGTGTGTCATTGATGTGTTTGATTGATTCAACCACGTCGTCCCAAACTCAGATTTCTTTCTTTCTTCCTTCCTCTGGCACAACTCTTCCTTCACCTGTCCGTCTTGTGTGTTCCTGGCCCGGGTGTTTGTTTCTTGTGTCATGTTTGTGTGGGGCCGTTTGGGGCGGGTGGTGCTGCTGTGTCCATGTTGTGGGGGCGGGTCAGGTTATGCATCCAGGAGGGCAATGCTCCAGCAGTTACACGGCGTCGCAATGTACTCTCACGACGAGCACCACACCACCTGCTGGAGCGAGCGAGGTAAGGGGGCTTCGGCCACTCCACTCTACTGTCCTTGCTCCTTGCTCACAACGTCAGTCCTTCTTTCCGTCTGTCAGTCCGTCAGTCCCCGTCTACAAGAAGTCCTTCCTTTCCTGGGGGTTTGGGGGGGGGGTCAGGGGGTCCGGGTTCCTTCTTGCCTCATCCCCCGCTTTTAAAGAGTGAGTGAAGAATGCACTACTGTAGTGTTTCTTGAAAAGGCCCAAAGGGAAATAGATGATGGAGTATTATCTGTTATTGAGCACACTGCAGCTTGTCTTGGATGAATTCACCAACCCCCACTCCTTAATGCTGCAGGATTCTCACAGGAATGTATCAGGGTTAATCTGTCTTCATTACAAAAGCTTTTTTTTTTTTACACTACAGTTTTATACACTATTTTTTACAGTCAATATTTATACACTAATTTTTTTTTTATACCTTAATTATTTACGCTCAATTTATATTAACTGCATTTTTTTCCCCACTGATTTTTAACACTGAATTAATACATTTTACACTAAATTTGTTGCGTTACAATTGTGTGAATTATTCTTTTTTTTTTTTTTTTTTTTTACATCAAATAATACTGAAAATTTCATTGAATAAAAAAAGTCGGCAAAATGTGTGTTATATGTCAAAATACAGTGTATTAAAATTAAGTGTGTAAAAATTAAGTGGAATATTTGTTTTTATATTCATTAAAAAAATCTAATTAATAAATATTTTCTGCTCTTAATTTTTTACACTGAATTTTAAAAAAAATTACACTGAATTTTTATACACTCGTTTTTTTATACAAAATTTGTATACATTGAATTTTGTCACACTGAATTTGTTTTATACTCAATGTTCTTACTTTCAACTTACATAATGTTTTTGTACTGAAATTAGTTTTTTACACTCAATTTTATTACACACAATTTTCTTACATTCAATTTTTTACATTATTTTTTTATACCTTATTTATTTACGCTCAATTGATATTAACTGAATTTTTTTTGTCACTGATTTTTAACACTAAATTTAATTGTTTTACACTGAGGGTTTTTTTTACACAAAATTTGATGCGTTACAATTGTGTGAATTATTCTTTTTTTTTTTCTTTTTTTTTACATCAAATAATACTGACAATTTCATTGAATAAAAAAATTGGCAAAATGTGTATTATATTTCAAAAATATTAAAATTAAGTGTGTAAAAATTAAGTGGATTTTTTTTTATATATATTCAGTCAAAAAAATCTAATTAATAAAGATTTTCTGCTCTTAATTTTTTACACTGAATTAAAAAAAAATACACTGAATTTTTATACACTCATTTTTATATACAAAATTTGTATACATTGAATTTTGTCACACTGAATTTTTTTACACTCAATGTTCTTACATTCAATTTTGATTATTTTTTTTTACACAATGTTTTTATACTGAAATTAGTTTTTTACACTCACAATTTTCTTACATTCAATTTTTTACATTATTTTTTTATACCTTATGTATTTACGCTCAATTTATATTAACTGAATTTTTTTGTCACTGATTTTTAACACTAAATTTAATTCTTTTACACTGAGGGGTTTTTTTTACACAAAATTTGTTGCGTTACAATTGTGTGAATTATTCTTATTTTAATTTTTTTTACATCAAATAATACTGACAATTTCATTGAATAAAAAAAATTGGCAAAATGTGTGTTATATTTCAAAAATATTAAAATTAAGTGTGTAAAAATTAAGTGGATTTTTTTTTATATATTCAGTCAAAAAAATCTAATTAATAAAGATTTTCTGCTCTTAATTTTTTACACTGAATTAAAAAAAAAATTACACTGAATTTTTATACACTCATTTTTGTATACGAAATTTGTATACATTGAATTTTGTCACACTTAATTTTTTTACACTCATTGTTCTTACATTCAATTTTGATGATTTTTTTACACAATGTTTTTATACTGAAATTAGTTTTTTACACTCAATTTTATTACACACAATTTTCTTACATTCAATTTTTTACATTATTTTTTTAAACCTTATTTATTTACGCTCAATTTATATTAACTGAATTCTTTTGTCACTGATTTTTAACACTAAATTTAATTATTTTACACTGAGGGGTTTTTTTTACACTAAATTTGTTGCGTTACAATTGTGTGAATTATTTTTTTTTTTTGTTTTACATCAAATAATACTGACAATTTCATTGAATAATAAAAGTTAGCAAAATGTGTGTTATATGTCAAAATACAGCGTATTAAAATTAAGTGTGTAAAAATTAAGTGGAATTTTTTTTTTGTATTCAGTAAAAAAAATCTAATTAATAAAGATTTTCTGCTCTTAATTTTTTACACTGAATTTAAAAAAAATACACTGAATTTTTATACACTATTTTTTATACCAAATTTGTATACATTGAATTTTGTCACACTGATTTTTTTTACACTCAATGTTCTTACATTCAATTTTGATGATTTTTTTACACAATGTTTTTATACTGAAATTAGTTTTTTACACTCAATTTTATTACACACAATTTTCTTACATTCAATTTTTTACATTATTTTTTTATACCTTATTTATTCACGCTCAATTGATATTAACTGAATTTTTTTTTGTCACTGATTTTTAACACTAAATTTAATTGTTTTACACTGAGGGTTTTTTTACACTAAATTTGTTGCGTTACAATTTTGTGAATTATTAGTATTTTTATTTTTTTACATCAAATAATACAATTTAATTGAATAAAAAAGTCAGTAAAATGTGTGTTGGGTGGTCAAAATACAGCGTTTTAAAATTAAGTGTGTAAAAATTTAGTAAAAAAAATAATTTTATATTCACTAAAAAAAATCAAATTAATAAAGATTTTCTGCTCTAAATTTTTTATACACTCATTTTTTTATACGAAATTTTGTATACATTGAATTTTTTACACTTTTTTCTATACAATAAATTTTTACGCTCAATTTATATAAACTGATTTTTTTTAACTGATTTTTAACATTGAATTTTGTGGTTTTACACTGGAGTGTTTTTTTATACTGAATTTGTTGCGTTTTCATTTTGTGAATTGATTTTTTTTTGCATCAAATAACACATTCAACACTTCAATTTCATTGAATAAAAAAAGTCAGTAAAATATGTAATAGTTTGTCAAAATACAGTGTGTAAAAATTAAGTGGGGGATGAATCATTTTATATTCAGTGGGAAAAAAGAGTGTTAAAAAAATCAAATTATTAAAGATTTTCTGCTCTGAATTTTTTTACACTAAATTAAAAAAATGTTTTACACTGAATTAGTGTACACTGAATTTTTATACACTGATTATTTTTTTTAATACTAAATTTGTATACATTGAATTTTGTCACACTGAATTTTTTTCACACTAAATGTGTTGCGTTTCAATTTTTATTTTTTACATCTAATAATACTGACAATTTCTTTAATAAAAAAAAGTCAGCAAAACGTGTGTTAGTTCGTCAAAATACAGCGTTTTAAAATTAAGTGTGTAAAAATTAAGTGGAAAAAATCAAATGAATAAAGATCTTCTGCTCTGAATTATTTACACTGAATTAAAAAAAATTACACTGAATTTTTATACACTAATTTTGTTTGTCTTTGAACTGGAAGCACACTGGATCTTTTTTTTTTTTTTTTTTTTTTTCTTTTTTTTTTGGAATGGGACGGTATAGCTCAGTTGGTAGAGCGGCCGTGCCAGCAACTTGCCAGCTTCCGCCATCCTAGTCACTGTCGTTGTGTCCTTGGGCAAGACACTTTACCCACCTGCTCCCAGTGCCCACCCACACTGGTTTAAATGTAACTTAGATATTGGGTTTCACAATGTAAAGCGCTTTGAGTCACTTGAGAAAAAGCGCTATATAAATGTAATTCACTTCACTTGCAATTCACTCATACGAAATTTGTATACATTGAATTTTGTCACACTGAATTTTTTTACACTCAATGTTCTTACATTACATTTTTTACACTCAATATTTACACACTGATTTGTTTACACTGAATTTAGTTTTTTACACTAAATTTTTATACACACAATTTTCTTACATTAATTTTTTTTTAGACCTTAATTTTTTTACGCTCAATTTATATAAACTGAATTTTTTTTTTTTTTTTTTTTACTGATTTTTAACACTGAATGTCATTGTTTTACACTGAAGTTGTTTTTTTACGCTGAATTGTTATACACTGTATTTCTTTTTACACTCATTTTTCACACACTGAAATTTTTTAAACACTCAATTTTTAAACACTCAATTTTCTTCCATTCAATTTTTTTACACTGAAATTTTATACACTGATTTTTTTTTACACTCTTTTTTTATTCAATATAAATTGACAGCGCAATTTGATATTAGAAAAATGTGTTCCTCAAAATTTAAACAAAAAATTTCAGTTGCATAAATTCAGTGTCCAAAATTTTTAATTAATGTTCTACAAAATTATCATTTTTTTACCACATTCCTGTGAGAATCCTGCGTGTGAAGCATTAAGGAGTGGGACTATACAGGACTAGCTGCACTGTAACATCTGTGAGCAGATAAAACCGCATCATCTCTTTCTCTTTCGGACTTAACAGGTCGGTAGTGCGTTCTTCACTCACACTTTGAGTGAGGCGAGCAGGAACCCAGACCCACTGTACGTGTTTTGCACAATACTGTACTCCACGCCCCCTTCCACAGTCTTTTTTAGCCCTGGGAACATTCTCTCAACTTACCCAGAATAGCTGGTAAGAAATGGCCCATTTTCCAAAGTCTTTGGATCTTGATGTGTGTCCACTAGGCTCTGCACCATCTGTAGTCGTTACGTAAAGTCTGCACTCACCGAGGCTGGGAAGCAGTTCTGCCTGACTCTAAATAATTCACCACAAATACTTTTGTGATGGATGCATCACCAAGATTCTCTGTTGTGTGTTCACTTGTTCACTTGTCTTTATTATTGCAGTCTTTGGTTGCAACCTGGAATTCTAGTGCACCCACTCTGTTAAACACAGGACCGTGTGTGTGTGTGTGTGCGTGTGTGTGTGTGTGTGTGTGTGTGTGTGTGTGTGTGTGTGTGTGTGTGTGTGTGTGTTCTTGTATTTCTGCCCTTTTTGAGACGTTAACAAGGAAAAGTACCGTCCATATGAGGACCGGTGAACAAGAGAGCCAAATACTAAATTCCGTGAACATTGCTCCAAAGTCGGGATTTTTTTTTTGTTGATTTAATGTGCGCACAAAAGTAAACATTGACAGGTGCGAAGTCAGCAACATATGATAAAACGAGACGGCAGCTAAAGAAGGACTTCCGGAAAGAAAACTTACACTATTTTTTTTTACTGACATTTTTTTCAACATATTTTTAACACTGCATTTAATTGTTTTACACTGAAGGGTTTTTTTTTGCACTGAATTTGTTGCATTTTAATTTTGTGAATGGATTTTTATTTTTTTTCAAATAATACTGACAATTTCATTGAGTAAAAAAAGTCAGCAAAATGTGTGTTAGTTTGTCAAAATACAGTGTTTTAAAATTAAGTGTGCATAAATTAAGTGGAAAACATTTTTTTATATTCAGTAAAAATTCATTAATAAATAATTTTAAATTAATTTAAAAAAAAATATATATATATGTATATGGAGACATACTGTAATAACTTGAAATAAATAATGAAGATTAAAAACCAATTACAAACAAAAAAAGCTTACCTTTTTTATATTTGTATGGTGTGTATATATTATTAATGTTGTAAATAAAAATCTTTATATATCTACAAAAGGTGGTCCTAAAGAGTTAGGAGGTCTCAATAAGGTAAGAAATACAAGAATGTGTGTGTATGTTCTTGTATTTCTACCCTTCTTGAGACATCCACATGGAAAAGTACCTTCCATATGAGGAGGTGTGAACAAGTTAGGACATAAATCATGGTCCCGATACGGAAAACCATTGCATCTAATAGCGAATGTCTCATTTGCACCCCCTGGTGGTGAAATCTATCAAAATGAGGGTGGTCCATAAAAAGGAGGGATTTTTCAAATTGACTGTGTGTCGGTTTTAAAAGTGCTTCCCCCTCTGGTCAACATATGAAATAACAAGTGTGTGTAAAAATTGTAAGTGCTCCCCCTCTGGCCAACAGATGTAATAACAAGTGGGTGGAAGAAATTGAAATGCGCCCCCTTTGGCAAAAAATTATTAAAATAAATACAATAAATATGTATTATTCATATAAATATTTATTGTATTTATTTTAATACAATAAAATAAATTATTGTATTATTTATTGTATAAATAACACAATAAAGATGTATTATATATATATATATATATATATATATATATATATATATATATATATATATATATATATATATATATATATATATATATATATATATATATATATATATATATACATATATTTGTTGTATTTATTTTAATACAATAAAATAAATTACTGTATTATTTATTGTATAAATAATACATTAAAGAGGTATTATTTGTATACATATTTATTGTATTTATTTTAATACAATAAAATAAATTATTGTGTTATTTATTGTATAAATAATTCAATAAAGATGTATTATTTATATATATATATATATATATATATATATATATATATATATATATATATATATATATATTTGTTGTATTTATTTTAATACAATAAAATAAATTACTGTATTATTTATTGTATAAATAATACATTAAAGATGTATTATTTATATACATATTTATTGTATTTATTTTAATACAATAAAATAAATTATTGTATTATTTATTGTATAAATAATACAATAAAGATGTATTATTTATATACATATATATATATATTTATTTGTTGTATTTTTTTAATACAATAAAATAAATTACTGTATTATTTATATATATATATATATATATATATATATATATATATATATATATATATATATATATATTTATTTGTTGTATTTATTTTAATACAATAAAATAAATTACTGTATTATTTATTGTATAAATAATACATTAAAGATGTATTATTTATATACATATTTATTGTATTTATTTTAATACAATAAAATAAATTATTGTATTATTTATTGTATAAATAATACAATAAAGATGTATTATTTATATACATATATATATATATTTATTTGTTGTATTTTTTTAATACAATAAAATAAATTACTGTATTATTTATTGTATAAATAATACATTAAAGATGTATTATTTATATACATATTTATTGTATTTATTTTTATACAATAAAATAAATTATTGTATTATTTATTGTATAAATAATACAATAAAGATGTATTATTTATATACATATTTATTGTATTTTTTTTTTTTTCTAATTTGCCAAATGTGGGCACATTTCAATTTCTTCCACACACTTGGTATTACATATGTTGACCAGAGGGGGAGCACTTCAAATTTTTACACACACTTGTTATTTCATATGTTGAATAATACAATAAATATGTATATAGAGACATACTGTAATAACTTGAAGTAAATAATGAAGATTAGAAAAACAATTACAAACAAAAAATTCAACAACGAAAAAAATGTACTAGAAGCTTACCTTTTTTATATATTTGCATAGTATATATGTATATATTATTAATGTTGTAAATACAAATATTTATATATCTAGAAAGGGCGGTCCTCAAGAGGTCGGCATTTTTCGGAGGTCTCAAGAAGGTAACAAATACAAGATTGTGTGTGTGTGTGTGTGTGTGTGTGTGTGTGTGTGTGTGTGTGTGTGTGTGTGTGTGTGTGTGTGTGTGTGTGCGTTCTTCATTTTATTATGTTATAAAATGCAGCAAAATGGCATTTTCTCGCTACATTCCCCCCATCACCTTACGTCTCTTCTTCCCGTGCGGTGCAGAGAGTCGGGAGAACTCCTTCAGCCGCTCGCGCAGCTCCAGCGTCTCCAGCATCGACCGGGACACCAAGGAGGCCATCACCACGCTGCAGTTCGGGGAGTCGTACGGGCGGAAGGGCGACGCCCTGCCCACGCCGTGCCTGTGGGTGGGCACCAGCCTGGGTGTGATCCTGCTCGTGCCCGTGTCCATCCCCACGGACCAGGATGAGAGGATGGAGGAGCCTGTCACCATCGGTCCTTGTGGTAAGTCCCAGTCTTTAATCTGACACTCATATATATATATATATATATATATATATATATATATATATATATATATATATATCCTACCGTAGTTGTGTGGACTGTGACGCAACATTTTGTTTCAGGCGCAACTTTCTCCGACGCTGCCACAGAAAGACATGTTTTATGCCACTCCTTCTTTGTCCCGTTTTGCCTTAATTATAACACTTATATAAGACTTTTAAAGTTATTTTGATAGTAGGCTAATATAGCTAATATAGACACTTACATCATGTTTTGACTTCATTATAACACTTATATAAGACTTTTATAGTCATTTTGATAGTAGGCTAATATGGACACTTACATCATGTGTTGCCTTCATTATAACACTTATATAAGACTTTTAAAATTATTTTGATAGTAGGCTAATATAGCTAATATAGACACTTACATCATGTGTTGCCTTCATTATAACACTTATATAAGACTTTTAAAATTATTTTGATAGTAGGCTAATATAGCTAATATAGACACTTACATCATGTGTTGCCTTCATTATAACACTTATATAAGACTTTTAAAGTCATTTTGACAGTAGGCTAATATAGACACTTACATCATGTGTTGCCTTCATTACAACACTTATGTAAAACTTTTAAAGTAATTTTGATAGTAGGCTATTATAGCTAATATAGACACTTACGTCATGTGTTGCCTTCATTATAACACTTATATACGACTTTTAAAGTAATTTTGATAGTAGGCTTATATAACTAATATAGACACTTATCATGTGTTGCCTTCATTATAACACTTATACAAGACTTTTAAAGTCGTTTAGATAGTAGGCTAATATAGCTAACATAGACACTTACATCATGTGTTGTCCGGGTGTTGTTGATAAGACTTTTAAAGTAATTTTGATAGTAGACAAACATAGACACTTACATCATGTGTTGTCCGGGTGTTGTTGATAAGACTTTTAAAGTCATTTTGATAGTCATTTTGATAGTAGATTAATATAGACACTTACATCATGTGTTGCCTTCATTAAAACACTTATATAAGACTTTTAAAGTCATTTTGATAGTAGGCATATATAGCTAATATAGACACTTACATCATGTGTTGCCTTCATTATAACACTCATACAAGACTTTTAAAGTCATTTTGATAGTAGGCTAATATAGCTAATATAGACACTTACATCATGTGTTGCCTTCATTATAACACTTATATAAGACTTTTAAAGTCATTTTGATAGTAGGCTAATATAACTAATATAGACACTTACATCATGTTTTGCCTTCATTATAACACTTATATAAGACTTTTAAAGTTGTTTAGATAGTAGGCTAATATAGCTAATATAGACACATCATGTGTTGTCCGGGTGTTGTTGATAAGACTTTTAAAGTCATTTTGAAAGTAGGCTAACATAGACACTTACATCATGTGTTGCCTTCCTTAAAACACTTATATAAGACTTTTAAAGTCATTTTGATAGTAGGCTAATATAGCTAATATAGACACTTATCATGTGTTGCCTTCATTATAACACTTATATAAGACTTTTAAAGTCATTTTGATAGTAGGCTAATATAACTAATATAGTCACTTAGATCATGTGTTGTCCGGGTGTTGTTGATAAGACTTTTAAAGACATTTTGATAGTAGACTAATATAGACACTTACATCATGTGTTGTCTTCCTTAAAACACTTATATAAGACTTTTAAAGTCATTTTGATAGTAGGCTAATATAGCTAATATAGACACTTATCATGTGTTGCCTTTATTATAACACTTATATAAGACTTTTATAGTCATTTTGATAGTAGGCTAATACAACTAATATAGTCACTTAGATCATGTGTTGTCCGGGTGTTGTTGATAAGACTTTTAAAGTCATTTTGATAGTAGACTAATATAGACACTTACATCATGTGTTGCCTTCATTAAAACACTTATATAAGACTTTTAAAGTCATTTTGATAGTAAGCTAATATAGCTAATATAGACACTTATCATGTGTTGCCTTTATTATAACACTTATATAAGACTTGTATAGTCATTTTGATAGTA
>NC_084578.2:6142500-6160000 GCF_033978685.3 Nerophis lumbriciformis
ACAACAAAAATCCCAGACCGCAAGATTCATAAGATCTGAAAAGTGGTGCCAGGTGCTGTATTTTGATGTTTCCATACATGCTGTGATGTTTTAGCTGTCAACTGGTGTGTTGGGTGATGCTGCTATACTGCCACCTGCTGGCAACATCAAGTCTTTACAGGAGATGCACGCTGTATGACGACATGCTTTTTAGAACCATACAAATTATGTAAGGTATTTTTCTTCTTCAATTAAAAAACAGTATTTAACTAAATTAGGTAGAAATGCAGAGAAACTACAATTATTATAAAAAGCCAATAAACCATTGTGTAAAAAAGAAAAAAATGCTTAAATATACATTCGCTTCAAATATTGCTTTGTTTTTTGTTTTATTTTTACTATATATATAATGTTTTTTGGTCCGAGATAAAATGAATAAATTAACTAAAAATATATATATTAACACAAATACATTTTGGCCGCAAAGCAATCTTATTTTTCTTCTTTCATTTAAAAATAATATTTAAATAAATACAATAAAAGTGCAGAGATAATAGAATTATTATAAAAGCCAATAAACTATTGTGTAAAAAAGAAAAACAATGCTTAAATATAGTCAGCCCTTTGCCACATCTCACTTCAAATATTGCTTTTTTTTGTTTTTGTTTGTTTTGTTTTTACTATATATTCCAATTTTTTTTGGTCCGAGATAAAAATGACTAAATTAACAACAACAAAAAAATATATATATATATATTAACACAAATTAATTTTGGCCGCAAAGCAATCTTATTTTTCTTCTTTCATTTAAAAATAATATTTAAATAAATCCAATAAAAGTGCAGAGATAATACAATTATTATAAAAGCCAATAAACTATTGTGTAAAAAAGAAAAACAATGCTTAAATATAGTCATCCCTTTGCCACATCTCACTTCGAATATTGCTTTTTTTTTGTTTTCAATTGTTTTGTTTTTACTATATATTCCAATTTTTTTTTTGGTCCAAGATAAAAATGACTAAATTAACTTAAAAAAAAAAATATATATATATATATATATTAACACAAATTAATTTGGGCCGCAAAGCAAACTTATTTGTCTTCTTTCATTTAAAAATAATATTTAAATAAATACAATAAAAGTGCAGAGATAATACAATTATTATAAAAGCCAATAAACTATTGTGTAAAAAAGAAAAACAATGCTTAAATATAGTCATCCCTTTGCCACATCTCACTTCAAATATTGCTTTTTTTTTGGTTTTTGTTTGTTTTGTTTTTACTATATATTCCAATTTTTTTTTGGTCCAAGATAAAAATGACTAAATTAACTTTAAAAAAAAAAAAAAAAAATATATATATATATATATATATATATATATATATATATATATATATATATATATATATATATATATATATATATATATATATATATAAACACAAATTAATTTGGGCCGCAAAGCAAACTTATTTTTCTTCTTTCATTTAAAAATACTATTTAAATAAATACAATAAAAGTGCAGAGATAATACAATTATTATAAAAGCCAATAAACTATTGTGTAAAAAAGAAAAACAATGCTTAAATATAGTCATCCCTTTGCCACATCTCACTTCCAATATTGCTTTTTTTTGGTTTTCGTTTGTTTTGTTTATACTATATATTCCAATTTTTTTTTGGTCCGAGATAAAAAATGACTAAATTAACTAAAAAAAAAAAAAAAAAAAATATATATATATATATATATATATATATATATATATATATATATATATATATATATATATATATATATATATATATATATATATATATATATTAACACAAATTAATTTGGGCCGCAAAGCAAACTTATTTTTCTTCTTTCATTTAAAAATAATATTTAAATAAATACAATAAAAGTGCAGAGATAATACAATTATTATAAAAGCCAATAAATTATTGTTTAAAAAAGAAAGAAAATTGAGTGTACACATTTTGCTTCAAATACTGCTTTGTTTTTTGTTTTTTTCGTTTGTTTTGTTTTTAGTATATATTGAAAAAAAAAAGGTCATACATTCAGCCTTTACCAAGATAGAAATAACTAACAAAACAAAAAAAATCAATGCAATGTGATATTGGCCGCAGAGCAAACATATTTTTCTTCTTTCGTTTAAAAAGGATATTAAATAAATACGATAGAAGTGCAGAGATAATACAATTATTATAAAAGCCAATAAAAGAAAACAATTATTAAGTATACAGTCATCCTCACCCCATCTCGCTTCAAATATTGCTTTGGGGTTTTTTTTCCGTTTGTTTTTGTTTTTAGCATACACTGGGGCGAAGGAAATGGTCACACATTATGCATTTTCCAATATAAAAATTACTAAATAAAATAAAATAAAGAAATTAAATAAAATTAAAAAACAGAATACATTTATATATATATATATATATATATATATATATATATATATATATATATATATATATATATATATATATATATATAATTTCTCTTTTCTTTGTTTTTTTTTTGTTTTTTTTGTTTTTTTCTTGAGCATTGACTGTTTTTAATACAATTCCACATTGTAGGTCCATTGGACCCTCAAAGGTCCCACTCATAAAAAATATTAAATGTAAGATATATATTTTAATTTTTTAATACTTTGAAAGCTTTACATTTATAGATCAACTTCAGAAATATCTGTTTGTATTAGGTTTTTATTATTATTTTATGTATGTATATATATATATATATATATATATATATATATATATATATATATATATATATGAATATATATATATATATATATATATATAAATATATATATATATATATATATATATATAGATGTATATATATGTATATATATATATACACACACATATATATACATATATGTATGTATATATATATATGTATATATATGTATATATATATATATATATATATATATATATACACACACATATATATGCATATATATGTGTATATATATATATATATATATATACATCTATATATGTATATATATATATATATATATATATATGTATATATATATATATATATATATATATATATATATATATATACGCACACATATATATACATATATATATATATATATATATATATATGTATATATATAAATACATATATATATATATGTATATATATAAATACATATATATATATATACATATTGGACGCAAAGCAAACATTATTTTCTTCTTTCATTTAAAAATGATATTAAATAAATACAATAATATTGCAGGGATAATACAATTATCATATGGCCTTGTGGTTAAAGTGTCCGCCCTGAGATTGGTAGGTTGTGAGTTCAAACCTCGGCAGAGTCATACCAAAGACTATAAAAATTGGGACCCATTACCTCCCTGCTTGGCACTCAGCATCAAGGGTTGGAATTGGGGGTCAAATCCCCAAAATGATTCCCGGGCGCGGCCACCACTGCTGCTCACTGCTCCTCTCACCTCCCAGGGAGTGGAACAAGGGAAGGGGTCAAATGCAGAGAGTAATTTCACCACACCTAGTGTGTGTGTGTGTGTGACTATCAGTGGTACTTTAACTTTAACTTTATTACATACATGTATACGGTATGTAATATTTTATTTTGCTACTATGGTACATTTTAGTCTACTTTATGATAAAAAAAAAAAAAGTTTGGACGCCCCTGTTGGAGTTGATCTATTGACTCCATGAAATATTTTTTGTTCTTGTCCAGGAAATGCTGGGAGAATTGTTTACACCCATAGAAACACCAGAGGCCCAGAACAGAGGCTTCCTGAAGGGCTTCTTCGGCGGAACCGCTCACACCTTCGACAGAGAGGAGCTATGTGGGTATTTGTTTCATCTGCCGTTAAAATCCATCCTTCCCGGACTCAAAACCATCCTGGTCTGATCCCACCCGCAGTCGGCGAGGCAGCGGCCGGCAAGGGCTCCAGGAGTCTGGCCCAGCACATCCCTGGTCAGGCAGGGGTGGAGGGCATGAAGGTGGCGGCCAGCGGGGCCGTGGGCGAGCTGGCCCGAGCCCGCGTGGCTCTGGACGAGAGAGGACAGAGACTGGGTGAGCTGGAGGAAAGAACGGCGCTGATGATGACCAGTGCAGAGTCCTTCTCCAAGCATGCTCATGAGGTAAATCCTACCTTTGGACTGAACCCTGGTGGTCAATGGTATATGTCCCGGGGACTCGGAAAGGTTGTCAGGCATAAAAATCATTGATCTTTTTTTATTTTTTTGTTTTTACTTTCAGTGCTCAAATCTGGAGATCAACTTCAGATTTAGCCATTGAATTTTTTTGTTTTGTTAGTTTTTAGTTTTTTTAGTATCAAAGCATTTATTGTCAAAGAAACCCCTTTTTTTCACTCTATGCAATATTTTTCCATTAAAAAATTCAAAACTCAAATATTGTCATTATATATATATATATATATACATCAGTAAAAATATATATATATATATATGTATATATATATATATATATATATATATATATGTACAGTATATATATATATACATATACATATATACATATATATATATATATATATATATATGTATATATGTATATGTATATATATATATATATATATATATATATATATATATATATATATATATATATATATATATATGCTCAAATCTCTAGATCAACTTCAGATTTAGCCGTTGAATATTTTATTTTATTTTTAATTTTTTTTAGGATTAAGGCATTTGTTGTTAAAGAAAAAACACTTTTTTTAAGGCAAAAACACACTCTATGCAATATTTTTCCATTAAAAAATGCAAAAGTCAAATATTGTCATTATATATATATATATATATATATATATATATATATATATATATATATATATATATATATATATATATATATATATATACATATTATTTAATTTTTATTTTTTATTTTTTCTTGAGCATTGACGGTTTTTAACACGATTCCACATTGTAGGTCCATTGGACCCTCAAAGGTCCCACTCATAAAAATATTAAATGTAAGTCATATATTGTCATGTTTTTATACTTTGACACTTACATTTCTAGATAAAATTCAGATATATCTGTTTGTATTAGGTTTTTATTATTCTTTTATATATTTTTAATACCCGGTATATATTTTATATGTATGCTTTGTACCCTTTTTGTCAGAGGAACACCCTTTTTTGTGTGGCATAAACAAAAAAAATGCAATATTTTTCCAGTCAAATATTGTCATTCTAAATAAATAAATATATATATATATATATATATATATATATATATATATATATATATATTTTTATTTTTTAATTTTTTTATTTTTTATTTTTCAATACAATTCCACATTGTAGGTCCTTTGGACCCTCAAAGGTCCCACTCATAAAGATATTAAAAGTAAGTCATATATTAAATATTTTTTTTATACTTTGAACGCTTACATTTCTAGATAAACTTCAGAGATATCCGTTAATATTAGGTTTTTATTATTATAGGATATTTTTGTATGTTTAATGCCCTTTTTGTCTATGGCATAAACACAAAAAATGCAATATTTTGCCCAAAAATTCAAAAGTCAAATATTTCATGTAAAGTGTTTGAAGCCTTGAATAGGTCAATAATTCATAACAACATTGATTTTAATTATTACATTTCCACCATATAGGTCCCTGGGACCCTCAAAGGTCCCACTCATAAAAGTGTTAAAAGTAAGTCATGTAATAATATGCTTTTTTAATTTGAACTCTTAAATTTCTAGATCAACTTCAGATCCATCTGTTGATATAAGGTTATTATTATTTCTTATTTTTTTACACCCTTTTTGTCAAATAAACATTTTTTCTATGGCTTATATAAACACAAAATATGCAATATTTTCCCCCCCAAAAATTCAAAAGTCAATCGACCGTGTTTATTAAAATTCCTCCATATAGGTCCCTTGGACCCACTCATAAAAGTGTCAAAAGGAAGTCATATATTAATATAAATATATAAAAAATTATGGATTAACTTCAGATTTATGTGCTGATATTAGCTTTTTTTTTTTTTTTTTTTTTTTTTACACCCTTTTTTTTTTTTACCAAAGAAACACCCTTGTTTCTATGGCAAAAAAAACAAAATATGCAAAATTTTCCCCAAAAATAATTTGATAAACAATAATAAACAAATATTTAATGTAAAGTGATCGAAGCCTTTAAATAGGTCAATATTCATAACATTGATTTGATTCATAGTTTGTTTAATAAAATTTCGCATTGTGGGCCCCCTGGACCCTCAAAGGCCCCACTCATAAAAGTGTTACAAGTAAATCATACATGGATATTATACTTTGAACGCTTACATTTCTAGATCAACTTAATCTATTTTTTAATGTTTTATATCCTTCTAGTCAAAGAAACTACCTTTTTAATGGCAAAAACAAACTAACCTAACATTTTCTCACCTTTCTTTCAGCTCATGTTGAAGTGCAAGGACAAGAAATGGTACCAGTTGTAATCGAACGAGCGATGGATTTCTGAGGGCTTCTTGCCAAGGACAGGAACTTTGACTCCACAGACGAGAAAGAAAGACGGAAGAAAGACTTTCTCTTTGCGGCTTTTCACGCCGAGTCATCGTCACACGCGGTGGGAGGTCAGGATAGTCCCTAATGGATAGTCCCTCGATAGGAACCACAGCGGGAGCATCTGGAGGACCGCCTGTCAGCGTGTGTGTGTGTGTGTGTGTGTGTGTGTGTGTGTGTGTGTGTGTGTGTGTGTGTGTGTGCGTGTTGGTCCTCTGGACCTCACCGTGTAGATACTCAACAATTAAGCAAACAAGACGTGCATGAAACTAATAAGGAATGCCTATCAAAAATATCAAACTGCCATATTAAAAAGCAGCATGCTTACTTTAATGCTACTTTAACAGACAATTCATTTTTTTATTTCATAATATAGCCGACGACAGAAGCTATTAAAAAAACATTCTATTTTTTGAAATATCGACAAAATCTATATATAAAAACAGAAATGTATACCTGCATCGCTACTAAGCCAAAACCTGCGTTCCTTTACGTCAACTTTTGATTTATTTTAGCAACGGTCAGCGTACTACAATAAAGGAAAAAAAAAGTGCAACCAATTAATCTGATTTTAATTCATTTTAGCTGCTGCTACTTACAATAACAACAAATGATGAGGCCAACTGCAATCCAAAAAAAAGAAAGAAAAAAAAACAAGATGTATGCAAAGGTTGAGAAAAGTGGACCCGGGATGTTTATATTGACTTATATGTTATTCACGTGCCATAAAAAAAGAGTGCAATCAATGTCAAGTAACAAAGAGCTAACAGGTCGTCACTCCTGGTGGACGTTCAAGGGGCATTTCTTATGTTTTTTTTGTAATAAGTAACAGAATCAAGTCGCCAGTCGGGTGTTTAGCTTGACTTTGCCAGATGTGCGAGTTCAGTGTGTGTTTGTGCGTGTGGAAGAATGTGTGCCACGGGTAGGGATGGGTACCGAATTCAGTACTTTTGTAGGCGCCGACTGAATTCCGTAAAATCAAACGATGCCATATTCCGATGCTTTGGTTGCGTCACGTCCGGTTGCGACAAAGCAAGTGTGCCTGGTAGAAAACGCTCCGACGTGAACTAAGGCTCCGTTCTTCAAAAATGCGTTAGCTTGATGCTAATTTGCACTGAATTTGCCACAGACATGCTACTATTAATTTTAGAGATTAGGGCTGTGAATCTTCGGGCACCGCACGATTCCATTCGATTCTTGGGGGTAATGATTCGATTCCGAATCGCTTCAAAACGATTCTCGATTCAAAATCAATACTTTTTGAATACCATTGGATGCCAGCTCTATGATTGACTACATTCCTCCATAGAATACATAAACAGCTCTGATCACTTAAAATTGGTATTAAAAGTGTTAAAAGTAAATCATATATTTTAATATTATGCTTTGAAAAGTCAAATATTTGTTGTGAAGTGAGTGGAGCCCCAAATACGTCAATAATTCATAACATTCATTTTAGTTCATAATTAGTTTTTGAACATTGAGCGTGTTTATTAAAATTCCACCATATAGGTCCCTTGGGCCCTCAAGGGTCCCACTCATAAAAGTGTTAAAAGTAAGTTACATATTAATATAAATATATAAAAAATTATAGATTAACTTCAGATTTATGTGTTGATATTGGTTTTTTTTGTTGTTTTTTTTGTTTTTTTTATGTATTACACCGTTTTTTTCCTCAAAGAAACATTCTTGTTTCTATGGCAAAAAAACCCAAAATATGCTAAAATTTTTCCCAAAAAATTCAAAAGTCAAATATTTCATGTAAAGTGATCGGACCCTTAAATAGGCAAATAATTAACATTCATTTTATTTCATAATTAGCTTTTGAACATTGAGCGTGTTTATAAAAATTCCACCATATAGTTCCCTTGGACCCTCAAAGGTCCCGCTCATAAAAGTGTTAAAAGTAAGTCACATATTAATATAAATATATAAAAAAATTATAGATTAACTTCAGATTTATGTGCTGATATTATTTTTATTTTTATTTATTTTTAATATTTATGTTTTACACCGTTTTTTCCTCAAGAAACACCCTTGTTTCTATGGCAAAAACACAAAATATGCTACATTTTCTCCCAAAAAATTCAAAAGTCAAATATTTCATGTAAAGTGATCGAAGCCTTAAATAGGTCAATAATTCATAACAACAATATTTTATTTGGAATAATTTGTTTTTGAACATTGTGCGTGATTATTACAATTTCCACCATATAGGTCCCTTGGACCCTCAAAGGTCCCGCTCATAAAAGTGTTAAAAGAAAGTCATGTAATAATATGCTTTTATCATTTGAACTCTTAAATTCCTATATCAACTTCAGATCTATCCGTTGATATTAGGTTATTATTATTTTTTTATGTTTTATACAGCATATACACACAATACAATACATTTTCCCCCCAAAAAATAGATGCTCAACTATTTGTTGTGAAGTGATTACAGCCTTAAATAGGTCAATATTTCATAACAACATTCATTTTAATTCATAATTTGTTTTTGAACATTGATATTATTTAATAAAATCCCACATTGTAGTTCCTTTGTACCATAAAAAGTCCCACCAGTAAAAGTGTTAAAAATAAGTCAAATATATAAAAAATTATAGATTAACTTTAGATACATATATCAGTTGGTATTAGTTTTTTCTAATATTTCTAATATTTTACACTCTTTTTTCGTCAAAGAAACACCCTTGGTTCTATGGCAAAAACACACAATATGTAAAGTTTTCCCCCCAAAAAATTAAAAAGTCAAATATTTGATGTGAAATGTGAAGTGATCAGAGCCTTAAATAGGTCAATAATTCATAACAACATGGATTTTGATTATTATTATTTTATTTTTTTTAACATTGATTGCCCTTAATAAAAAATCCGCATTGAATTCCGTCCACGTAAAATCAAACGGTGCCATATTCCGATGCTTTGGTTGCGTCACGTCCGGTTGCGACAAAGCAAGTGTGCCTGGTAGAAAACGCTCCGATGTGAAGTAAGGCTTCGTTCTTCAAAAATGCGTTAGCTTGATGCTAATTTGCACTGGATTTGCCATAGACATGCTACTACTAGCTTTAGCGATTAGGGCTGTGAATCTCCGGTCACCGCACGATTCCATTCGATTCTTGGGGGTAGCGATTCGATTCCGAATCGATTCAAAACGATTCTCGATTCAAAATCAATACTTTTTGAATACCATTGGATGCCAGTTCTATGATTGACTACATTCCTCCATAGAATACATAAACAAAAAAAGGCCAACAGGAGAAGTATCCAACATTTCTCTTTTCTAAAGTAAATCTGTAGAGCAGATATGATCGTCTGCATCAACTATATGATTTGCCTTAATAGCTGGACAGGACAGATTGGAAAAAAAATAATTTTTTATTGATTTTTTATTTTTTTTATCGATTACAGGTTAGAAAAGCTCCTTCTGGTTGCATGAAGATGGTCTAAAAACATAATTTAAAAAATTGATTCTTATATATATATATATATATATATATATATATATATTTATTTATTTTTGATTTTTTTATTAATCAATTCTAGAAAATGATGGATCGATTTGAAATCGGGATGAATAAAAATTGTGATTTGATGTGAATCAGATTTTTTTTTTAGCTCCTACTACTGCCATCTAATGTCTTGGAAGTGCAACTGCATTGCAAATGAGACTCATGTAATACATTCATTAACACACAAACATACCGAAAATTGGTAGCGTCATCTATTCCCAGGTACCTAGAATTGGTACCGTATCGGTTCAAAACGTGATCGGTACCCATCCATAGCCACATGTGTTCAAAAATCGGTAGCGTCATCGATTCCCAGGTACCTGGAATTGATACTGTATCGGTACAAACGTGATCGGTACCAATCCCTAGCCACATGTGTTCCAAAATTGGTAGCGTCATCGATTCCCAGGTACCTAGAATTTGCACCGTATCGGTTAAAACATGATCGGTACCCATCCCTAGCCACATGTGTTCCAAAATTGGTAGTCATTGATTCCCAGGTACCTAGAATTTGTAACGTATCGGTTAAAACGTGATCGGTACCCATCCCTAGCCGGAAGTGTTCAAAAATTGGTAGCGTCCTCAATTCCCAGGTACCTGGAATTGATACCGTATCGGTTCAAACGGGATCAGTACCCATCCCTAGCCATAAGTGTTAAAAAATTGGTAGCGTCATCGATTCCCAGGTACCTGGAATTGGCACCGTATCGATTCAAACGTGATCGGTACCCATCCCTAGCCACATGTGTTCAAAAATTGGTAGCGTCATCGATTCCCAGGTACCTGGAATTGATACCGTATCGGTTCAAACGTGATCGGTACCCATCCCGAGACACATGTGTTCAAAAATCGGTAGCGTCATCGATTCCCAGGTACCTGGAATTGATACCGTATCGGAACAAACGTGATCGGTACCCATCCCTAGCCACATGTGTTAAAAAATTGGTAGTGTCATCGATTCCCAGGTACTTGGAATTGGCACTGTATCGGTTCAAACGTGATCGGTACCCATCCCTAGCCATAAGTGTTCAAAAATTGGTAGCGTCATCGATTCCCAGGTACCTTGTATTGATACCGTATCAGTTCAAACGTGATCGTACCCATACCTAGCCATAAGTGTTAAAAAATTGGTAGCGTCATCGATTCCCAGGTACCTGGAATTGGCACCGTATCGGTTCAAACGTGATCGGTACCCATCCCTAGCCACATGTGTTAAAAAATCGGTAGCGTCATCGATTCCCAGGTACCTGGAATTGATCCCGTATCGGTTCAAACGTGATCGGTACCCATACCTAGCCATAAGTGTTAAAAAATTGGTAGCGTCATCGATATCCCAGGTACCTGTAATTGATACCGTATCGGTTCAAACGTGATCGGTACCCATCCCTAGCCACATGTGTTAAAAAATCGGTAGCGTCATCGATTCCCAGGTACCTGGAATTGATACTGTATCGGTACAAACGTGATCGGTACCAATCCCTAGCCACATGTGTTCCAACATTGGTAGCATCATCGATTCCCAGGTACCTAGAATTTGCACCGTATCGGTTAAAACATGATCGGTACCCATCCCTAGCCACATGTGTTCCAAAATTGGTAGCGTCATCGATTCCCAGGTACCTGGAATTGTCACCGTATCGGTTCAAACGTGATCGGTACCCAACCCTAGCCACATGTGTTCAAAAATTGGTAGCGTCATCGATTCCCAGGTACCTGTAATTGATGCTGTATCGGTACAAACGTGATCGGTACCCATCCCTAGCCACATGTGTTCCAAAATTGGTAGGGTCATCGATTCCCAGGTACCTGGAATTGATACTGTATTGGTACAAACATGATCGGTACCCATCCCTAGCCACATGTGTTCAAAAATTGGTAGCGTCATCGATTCCCAGGAACCTGGAATTGGTACCGTATCGATTCAAACGTGATCGATACCCATCCCTAGCCACATGTGTTTAAAAATTGGTAGCGTCATCGATTCCCAGGTACCTGGAATTGATACTGTATCGGTACAAACGTGATCGGTACCAATCCCTAGCCACATGTGTTCCAACATTGGTAGCGTCATCGATTCCCAGGTACCTAGAATTTGCACCGTATCGGTTAAAACATGATCGGTACCCATCCCTAGCCATAAGTGTTCAAAAATTGGTAGCGTCATCGATTCCCAGGTACCTTGAATTGATACCGTATCGGTTCAAACGTGATCGGTACCCATACCTAGCCATAAGTGTTAAAAAATTGGTAGCGTCATTGATTCCCAGGTACCTGGAATTGGCACCGTATCGGTCCAAACGTGATCGGTACCCATCCCTAGCCACATGTATTCCAAAATTGGTAGGGTCATCGATTCCCAGGTACCTGTAATTGATACCGTATCGGTTCAAACGTGATCGGTACCCATACCTAGCCATAAGTGTTAAAAAATTGGTAGCGTCATCGATTCCCAGGTACCTGGAATTGGCACCGTATCGGTTCAAACGTGATCGGTACCCATCCCTAGCCACATGTGTTCCAAAATTGGTAGCATCATCGATTCCCAGGTACCTAGAATGTGTACCGTATCGGTTCAAACGTGATCGGTACCCATCCCTAGCCATAAGTGTTCAAAAATCGGTAGCGTCATCGATTCCCAGGTACCTGTAATTGATACCGTATCGGTTCAAACGTGATCGGTACCCATCCCTAGCCACATGTGTTCCAAAATTGGTAGCGTCATCGATTCCCAGGTACCTGGAATTGATACTGTATCGGTACAAACGTGATCGGTACCAATCCCTAGCCACATGTGTTCCAAAATTGGTAGTGTCATCGATTCTCAAGTACCTGGAATTGGTACAGTATCGGTTCAAACGTGATTGGTACCCATCCCTAGCCACATGTGTTCCAAAATTGGTAGCGTCATCGATTCCCAGGTACCTGGAATTGATACCGTAACGGTTCAAACATGATCTGTACCCATCTCTATCCACGTGTGTTAAAAAAATAATAATTCCATTCTGCCAAATGAAAAAAGACGTCGTTACAAGTGGTGGTTCGTGTACTTTCAGGATCTTTGATGAACCTGAGTGTTGTGACGGGAGTTGGTGGCATCAGCTTCCCCCGTGAGTCGTTTATCAGTAAAATGGTTCAGAAAAGAGAAAAAAAAAAAACAGTATTTTTCCAGTAATATTCAGGTGTGAGTCGGTGACGATGTACATGTGTTTCAACTCCAAAGCCAACGTTGTTTTATTTCATTCGATATCGTTCTTGATGATTATGGTATCCTCTCGTCGCAGTCCTATATTTGATGGTTGACGGCCTCTCCGACTGAAGGCTCGTGTGCGTTCCAAAACAACAAATGTTTCATGATACATGGTGGTGTATCATATCGTGATTGTGTTGTACATGTCAGTGCCACACGACACAGGCCAACAGCAGTGAGTGGGGGGGGGAGAAAAAAACGATATTTTGTACCCGTGTATTTGTCTGTATTTTGAAATGATCTAAGAAAAAAAAAAAAAAGTTTATATTTATCCGGGACACGTCAGGCCTTTATGCACACGCGCATATTATCATGTCGATGGCACACAAAGAACGACAAATGTCTTTTAGTACGAATAGCATCTCAAATCCCATATTTATTTTGAGTTTCCTACGGAGCCCCTAAAGGGACATGGGGGGGAAAAAAATTAACAATTTTTTTTTTTTTTTTGTAATAATTATTATTATTTTTTTTTTTTATTATTATTTTTAGACATGTATCTCGTGCACACGAGAAACTTTTTATGAAGTCATAAATTTTTTTTTTAAAAAGTATATTTATTTTTATTTTTTATTTTTTTTAGTCATGTATCTCGTGCACACGAGAAACTTTTTATAAAGTCATAAAAATTTAAAAAAAAAAGTATATTTATTTATTTTTATTTTTGTTTTAGTCATGTATCTCGTGCACACGAGAAACTTTCTCCTGCGCACGAGATACATGTCTAAAAAAAATATTAATAATTACGCTTTTATTTTTATTTTTATTATTGCTTATTACAAAGTTATAAAAAAAAAATCAAAAATTTCAAAAATAAAAAAAAAAAATTTTTTTTAATTTTTTTTGAGAAATGTATCTCGTGCGCATGAGAAACGTTCTCGTGCGCACAAGATACATGTCTAAAAAAAATATTAATAATTACGCTTTTTTTTTTTTTTTTTTAATTATTACTTATTACAAAGTTATAAAAAAAAATCAAAAATTTCAAAAATAAAAAAAATTTTTTTTTTGAATTTTTTTTGGAGAAATGTATCTCGTGCGCATGAGAAACTTTCTCGTGCGCACAAGATACATGTCTAAAAAAAATAAAAATTATACATTTTTTTTTTTTTTTCATAAAAAGTTTCTCGTGCGCACGAGAACATGTCTAAAAAATACACAAATTTAAAAAAATTATAAAAATAAAAATTTCCCCCATGTCCCTTTAGGGGCTCCGTAGTTTCCAAACCAAATAAATGTGCGCTTTACTGTAAATGTATGTTTTACACAGGACGGGGCAAAAAATTAAAATGAAGGAAAAAAAAAAAAAAGTGACCTTTTCAGACAGGGTGTTTTTGTTAACACGTTTTTGTTTGTTTTGTTTTCTATATTCAATGTACTTTTTCCATGAAGCAAAGAAAAAAAGATGACACAGGTTGGGGTATTTTTCTCTGTGTATGTTGTACCTGTCACTGCTGGTACTCTTGAATCTGTCACTGGAACTCTTGTTGTTCTTCACACTGTAATATCCTTCCAAAAGAGACAAAAAAAAAATCAAAAAAAAAATGAAGCATTTCTCTGGTTTTCTCAATGATGGCAGCAAAGTTTGTCTTATTTAAATGGATTCTACCACATTTTCTTCTTGTTAGTATTATACTAGTGTAATAGAGATGACTTGATGAAAAGAGCTGAAAATATGACGACGCAGAACAAACTGAAATAAACATTGATTGATGTAAATGGTTGAGCGATGTTAATTCACAGTGCAACGGTTCCATTACGCTTGAAACGACTTGGTCGCATAATGATGCGGATGTGGTTCTCCCAAGGATGCAGACGGCTTCGGACACAGCTTGCAGGTAGGAAAATGATTTATTTTAAATATAAATCATATGGTGAATAACAAAAAGACATGCACGTAGCACAAAAGGCAAAACAAAAGGACTAGCGTGGGAGCTAGCAGGAAAAAATAGCATAGCATGAAATCTAAGTAGTCGTTATTAGTTGTATGGGAACAAACTAGGAAGCCAGACCGAGTGAGGCCAGGGCAAAGACTAAATAGCCCTCTGATTAGTGCCCGGGCAACAGGTGCGCGTCCCGAACACTAACCAGAGGCAGGTGCATGTAATCGGTTGACATGGCAACTGAAAACAAACAAAATCAAGGTGCTGAAAACACGTGACTCAAACATAAACAAACTATGATCCGGGCAGCGGATCGTAACAGTACCCCCCCCTTAAAGGACAGATTCCAGATGTCCCTTGACACTAAATAAAACTAGAACCCAAAAAACAAGAAATAGTTCGAGAGTCAAGGGAGGGTGGAGGGAGGATTTGGTGGTGGGTCGCCAGGCCACGTGTCCCCGAATCCACCGGGGAAGAGTCAGGTGGCGGCGGCGAGTGGAACACCGCTGCCGCAGGCGAGGCGGGCGACCACGGAAAGGCCACATTCGTGGCTGCCGAGAAGGTGGGCGTGAGTGGCGCCAGAAGTTCAGCAGCCGCAGAGTTCTAAGTCTATGTCTCGGGTGTCGCTGCTGTTTGCGCCACAGGCGTCCATACAGAAACCTCAGAGAGCGCCGCTTGCGCAGCCAGACCACTCGAGGTCGCTGAGACGACGATGAGGGCGAGGAAGGTGGCGGCGTCCTGGAAAAGCCCACCGGAGACGAGGAGAGAGCAGACGTCGCCGTGGAAGCAGGAGGAGTCGTCGTCGCCGTGGAGGCAGGAGGAGACGTCGTCGCCGTGGAGGCAGGAGGAGACGTCGTCGCCGTGGAGGCAGGAGGAGACGTCGTCGCCGTGGAGGCAGGAGGAGACGTCGTCGCCGTGGAGGCAGGAGGAGACGTCGTCGCCGTGGAGGCAGGTGCAGGTTCTGGTACCAGCCGTGGAGCCGGCGCAGGTTCTGGTACCAGCCGTGGAGCCGGCGCTGGTGTGGGTACCAGCCGTGGAGCCGGCGCTGGTGTGGGTACCAGCCGTGGAGCCGGCGCTGGTGTGGGTACCAGCCGTGGAGCCGGCGCTGGTGTGGGAACCAGCCTTGGAGCCAGCGCTGGTGTGGGAACCAGCCTTGGAGCCGGGACAGGGGTTGGTCTTGGAGTCGGTGCTGGTGTGAGAACCAGCCTTGGAGCCGGCGCTGGTGTGAGAACCAGCCTTGGAGCCGGCGCTGGTGTGGGAACCAGCCTTGGAGCCGGCGCTGGTGTGGGAACCAGCCGAGGAACTTGGCATGGTGGAGTTTGGCGTGGTGGAGGTACAGGAGACGAAGCTTGGTGTGTCAGCCGAGGTGCAGGAACAGGTGCTAGCCGAGGTGCAGCTGGAGGTGGCCTCGCTGGCGGTTGTGGCTTAGCAGGCCAAAGGACTGGTGGCGGTGGCCGTGCAGGAGGTTGCGGCTTAGCACGCCGAAAGACTGGTGGCGGGGGCCGTGCAGGAGGTTGCGGTTTAGCACGCCGAAAGACTGGTGGCGGTGGCCGTGCAGGAGGTTGCGGCTTAGCACGCCGAAAAACTGGTGGCGGTGGCCGTGCAGGAGGTTGCGGCTTAGCACGCCGAAGTTGTGCCACCGCACTAGCACAGTTCCCAGTACTAGCCCCCCCCTCAAGACGCGGATACCAGACGCGCTCTTTGCGGTTTGGAACTGTCTTCAAGGGTGGGTGGGGGGAGGTATGGAGGGGGGTATACTCTTCTTCAAATTGTCCAAATTGACTATTATCACTCCTCACTTGAGATTGGGTGGGAGCACAGGGGGAAAAAATATGTGCAGTGGGCGGAACAATAGTCACTGGGGGCGGAACCAAATTCACTGGAGGTGGAGTCTGAAAATCAGAATGTGACTGACTAGACTTACACTTAACAAAAATGTCCTGATAATGTCTTATCTTAGAATGAAAGTCATTTGGTATTGGCTGACAGAAAGAATTAGAAGATGGAAAAAAAAATTTTTGCTCAATGATGTCATCGGGAGTGGGAAGTTTGAGCTGCATGTAGCTTGCTTCGGTCCGGGGGAGGAGTTTGCAGGAGCGGCGCGTCTTGGCGGCGAGGGAAAGACCTTCTGGCCGGCTTCCGTCTTCGCTGACGCGTCCCGTACTGCGGGGGTGTGGCGATGTCCTCGGGCCAAACGGAGTGGATTGGGACCAGCTTTCCGTTGGGACCCCATATCAGGTCCTGGCGCTCCGAGGGGGAATAGCGAAGAGTTTCCGCTTCCATTGCTCGCAACACCTCCCACGTACCTTCGTCAAACTCCTCAATGG